>NC_061109.1:63660123-63707623 GCF_015104395.2 Macrobrachium nipponense
TGAGTTGTCAGTTCAACTACAGAAGGATTTGTCTGGTGACAGGACTCGCGAAGATTTGGAAGCTGAAGAATAAATGAAAATTTCTCAGTAATAAAAAAAGTTCGGTTGGACATCGTATAAATCTTGCGAAAAGTAAGGAGGGAGTTAGAGCACAGATGAATGAAAATGGGATAACAAGGAAATAGAAGAGACTGGAAGAAAAACGTCAAAAGAGAATCACATATCTTCGAACAAAGTGGAAAAAAAATCTGATTACATGTAAAGTACATCAATAATTATCGGTATGATAACAAAAGGACCAAAAGAATAAAAAAAATTTGCAACATCTAACGGACAGGTATTTCTAAATACGAAAGTTCTACGAATGGAACAACGAGAAATAAGTCGAAAGTCATTAAGGTTGGATAAAAAGTTCCGGGATAAATGTTAAAATAATACATTGAAAAACAAATAAAGAAAAAAAAGATCTTACTTCGCGGAAAAAAACTTAGTTCTTATTTCCAGATGTGAAAATATTTGGTAAAAATTAAACCGAAAGAGAATCATAAATCAAGTACTATATAATCAAATGTAGTTTAAATTCGTTCAGTTTAAATTAGAAATGTAATACAGTGACGACTGAAATTACCTCTAAATTCGGTTTAAAGAAAAGAAAATGAATTAATCACGATACTTTAAGTCAGAGAGCCAGAAAGAAAAGAAGTGTTAAAAATTCATTTTTTACAGAAGGCTTTAAAAGGCAAAGAAAAAAAGATATAAAAATTTTTTTTGTTCTATAAACACACACACACACACTACACACACAGACACACAGACACAGACACACAGACACACACACACACACACACATATATATATATATATATATATATATATATATATATATATATATATATATATATATATATATATATATATATATATATATATATAATATATATATATATATATATACATATAGATATATATATATATATATATATATATATATATGTGTGTGTGTGTGTGTGTGTGTATGTATGTGTGTGTCGTGTGTGTATCTGTATCTGTGATATAATATATATATATATATATATATATATATATATATATATATATATATATATATATATTCGGTTAAAGAAAATGAATTAATCACGATACTTTAGTCAGAGAGCCAGAAAGAAAAGAAATGTTAAAAATTCATTTTTTACAGAAGGCTTTAAAAGGCAAAGAAAAATATATAAATTTTTTGTTCTATAAACCACACACACACACACATACACACACAGACACACAGACACAGACACACAGACACACACACACACACACACACACGACGGAGTAAAAAACGTAGAGAACTGTAATTAGGAAGCGTTTTATTTATTGACGCCATAGATAGTTTATATGTAAGAGTGGTCTATGTGTTTTATATAAGGACCGGGATAGTACACTATCTCTCTCTCTCTCTCTCTCTCTCTCTCTCTCTCTCCTCTCTCTCGCTCTCTCTCTCTCTCTCAGACCTTTTGAAGTTGGAGTCTTAACGCTGGGGTAAAAGAAGTTGAATTTAATTTGTCGAAATATGACATTCTAACAAAGCTTTCTATTTCGCAGTGATTCTACGGAAATCGGTACATACACAGGAGAGACATCTCATCTTCAATGAATGATATTTATATCCAAAGGGAAATCTTCCTGGTCGTGAAAATTTGTATATTCATATTTAACGAAAAATCTTTGAAATGTGTGTATTATTCACTTCTTTTTATTTTTTTGTAAATAGTTTATTAATGGAAAAAATGGCATACGAAGGAATGAATAATTTATTTAGCTTTGATTTCTGAATTTGTTTGCGCTGCAAAATGCAAAAAAAGAAATACGAGTTTAAAATCAATTGATGCGCTTATTAAGACTTGAAACCTTCGCCAATATTAACTTGAGCATATGTTGACTCAGTTACTACAGTTCTAATAAATATGTATATTATATAATATATATATATATATATATATATATATATATATATATATATATATATATATATATATATGTATGTATAATATTGCATATTTATATATATATGTATATAGTTATATATATCTATATATAATATATATATATAATAATATATATATAATATATATATCATATATAAATAATACATATATATCCACAAATATGCATATTATGACATCCACATATATATATATATATATATATATATATAGATATATATATATAATATATATATATATATATATATGTATATATATAAAGTATACATATCAAATATATATATATAATATAATATATATATATATATATATATATATATACATATATAAATATATATATATATATATATATATATTATATATATATATATATATAATATATATATATATATATATGATATATATATGTGTGTGTGTGTGTGTGTGTGAGTACCTTGTGTCCCCATGAGTTTATGTTTATGCTTAAGTATAACGAAACGTGTGAGGTTATTAATCAAATTCAAAAGGCAGAATTTTATTTTACACGTATTAAGGTTTGGAGCTGCGGCAAAAATATCCATTGGAATAAAAAATTAAAATGGAAATTGAAACTAAATGACATTGAAAAAAATAATTCGTGTTGTTTCGTTTCATCTCTCATTAACACTTCAAGATCAAAGAAGGCGTACGCTGAAAGATAAAGACGCAGACTATTATTTCCATTTCCATTATATTTTCAGCACTCGGGCTTGAGAGAGAAAGAGAGAGAGAGAGAGAGAGAGAGAGAGAGAGAGAGAGAGAGAGAGAGAGAAGGGGTGTAATTAAAATTAAACAAGATTGTGTGGTAACGAAACAGATTAATTTTATGACGTTTTCTTGTTCGAGGGAAATACAACAATCTCAATCTGAGAGATGAGTAGGTAAGCACGTCACCTCCTTTTCCATTTGATGTATACAGCCATAAGAGAGGTTAGATAAGGAGAGAAGGAAAACAAATTTAAAAGAAAATAAGTAAGGTCTATCCTATCGGTTCTTCAGATGGTGTTCATGGAGTGGCATTTGGCCCCAGAAAGCTGCAGTGTTCAGCCTCCCACAAACTCCTCCTTCCTCACTATCTCTTTTCCTCCCTTTTCCTTCCCTCTTTCCCTCGGACTTCCTTCGCCCTCCATCCCTTCCCCCTTACCCCTCCCCGTTCTCCTTCCTTATTCCCCAAACGGTTTCCCCTTTTCCGGGCACTGCAGTATCCTTGGCCCAAACGGCGTTGGCTTTCTTCAATGGCAGAGTTTTTGGTCCACTGGGTCCAGAGAGAAGGAATTTAAACTCTATGGTCCTTATTTGCTCCTAAACCTGCTTTTATGCTCACTACACCCTTTCGCTTTCCCCTCAAGTAAGTTTTTATTTGAGGGTGGAGGTCTAAGAACATTGTTTTTGGAAAGATAAAATTTTAGCTTTTTTGTTGCATAAGAAAAAGGTTTTTGTTTTTTCTTAAAGTTCAAAATCTATCTTTTATTATTTTGTAACTTAATAACTTATTTTAACCTGGTATATTTTTTTATCTGCTTTTATCTGATTCTCAATACACATTTATATTTCATTTTCACTTTTTATTCTTATTATCATTTTTTTTTTTAGCTATCGAAAACCAAGTTTTTCTTATGAAATTGATAATTAACTCTTCCGGAATTCCATTCACAAGTAAGGAAAAGTTCTTGGTTTTCATATGTAGTATAGTAACTAAAATCCTTGAAATTAATATTTTATGGATACAAACTAGGTATTAGACAATCAAACATGTTTTGACAATATATCAAAATATTTTATTAAAGTGCCTTAAATGACTATATTCTCTTGGAGCAGGCTACACCAAAATGCAGAAAAAAGAAAGCGAGAAACGTCAACAGAAATAGATTTCCATGAACGCCGTTTCAACCTAAAAGATTTGACTGCAAAATTGCGTCTGCGTTTGATCAATCTCAGTTGCATAATGGATATGCTCACGAGATGAATCTTTGCAAATATAACTGTCGGGGGATTTTATTTGCACTAGCCTGCATCGTTCTGTGTAATAATAATTCTACTATTGTGTTTTTTAATAAAAAAAGTCGGGGAACAACCACGCTATGTGCGCTAATAAGGCAACAAAAAACCATTAATGGAATTTGAATTTCTTTTTTCGTCTTTTTCCTATACATATTTTCGCATTTTAACTATTTTACACAATACTGCTATTAGATTAAAAGAGCTACTACTATCGTCATCAGTGTCCTTGTGATAACACAAGAAATCGCAGATGATTATAGCATGAGATATCGTATGTTAAAAGCAGTATTGCATTAAAAGTTCATATGCAAAATTAAGTATAAGATAAGAGAAATACAGATTTATTGTAATGATTCTTTTTCTCCAAACATTTCCCTTTGTTATTTCTCCTGATAACAAGAAACAGTAAGAAATGCATCTGAATAAACAATATTATCATTAAAATTAAACGAATCTTTGGAAAATATATTATAAACGTATGGTTACAATATGAATGTATTTAGTTTTTAGTAAGAAATAAAAGGGAAAAGATACTGATTTGTTCAGTTAAACTACAGAAGGATTTGTCTGGTGACAGGACTCGCGAAGATTTGAAGCTGAAGAATAAATGAAAATTTCTCAGTAATAAAAAAAGTTCGGTTGGACATCGTATAAATCTTGCGAAAAGTAAGGAGGGAGTTAGAGCACAGATGAATGAAAATGGGATAACAAGGAAATAGAAGAGACTGGAAGAAAAACGTCAAAAGAGAATCACATATCTTTCGAACAAAGTGGAAAAAAAATCTGATTACATGTTAAAGTACATCAATAATTATCGGATGATAACAAAAGGACCAAAAGAATAAAAAAAATTTGCAACATCTAACGGACAGGTATTTCTAAATACGAAAGTTCTACGAATGGAACAACGAGAAATAAGTCGAAAGTCATTAAGGTTGGATAAAAGTCCGGGATAAATGTTAAAATAATACATTGAAAAAACAAATAAAGAAAAAAAAGATCTTACTTCGCGGAAAAAAACTTAGTTCTTATTTCCAGATGTGAAAAAGAAAATATTTGGTAAAAATTAAAACCGAAAGAGAATCATAAATCAAGTACCTATATAATCAAATGTTAGTTTTAATTCGTTCAGTTTAAATTAGAAATGTAATACAAGTGACGACTGAAATTCCTCTAAATTCGGTTAAAGAAAATGAATTAATCACGATACTTTAAGTCAGAGAGCCAGAAAGAAAAGAAGTGTTAAAAATTCATTTTTTACAGAAGGCTTTAAAAAGGCAAAGAAAAATATACTAAATTTTTTGTTTCTATAAACACACACACACACACATACACACACAGACACACAGACACAGACACACAGACACACAGACCACACACACACATATATATATATATATATATATATATATATATATATATTATATATATATATATATAGATATAATATATATATATATATATATATATATATTATATATATATATATATATATATATATATACATATATATATATATATATATATATATATGTGTGTGTGTGTGTGTGTGTATGTATGTGTGTGTCTGTGTGTGTATCTGTATCTGTGTATATATATATATATATAATATATATATATATATATATATATATATTATAGATATATATATATATAATATATATTATAATTCGGTTAAAGAAAATGAATTAATCACGATACTTTAAGTCAGAGAGCCAGAAAAAAAAGAAAAGAAATGTTCAAAATTCATTTTTTACAGAAGGCTTTAAAATGGCAAAGAAAAATATATAAATTTTTTGTTCTATAAAACACACACACACACACACATACACACACGAGACACAGACACAGACACACAGACACACACACAAACACACACACACACAGACGGAGTAAAACGTAGAGAACTGTAATTAGGAAGCGTTTATTTATTGACGCATAGATAGTTTATATGTAAGAGTGGTCCTATGTGTTTTTTATTTTATAAGGACCGGGATAGTACACTATCTCTCTCTCTCTTCTCTCTCTCTCTCTCTCTCTCTCTCTCTCTCTCTCTCTCAGACCTTTTGAAGTTGGAGTCTTAACGCTGGGGTAAAAGAAGTTGAATTTAATTTTGTCGAAATATGACATTCTACAAAGCTTTCTATTTCGCAGTGATTCTACGGAAATCGGTACATACACAGGAGAGACATCTCATCTTCAATGAATGATATTTATATCCAAAGGGAAATCTTCCTGGTCGTGAAAATTGTATATTTCATATTTAACGAAAAAAAATCTTTGAAATGTGTGTATTATTCACTTCTTTTTATTTTTTTGTAAATAGTTTATTAATGGAAAAAATGCCATACGAAGGAATGAATATTTATTTAGCTTTGATTTCTGAATTTGCGCTGCAAAATGCAAGAAATACGAGTTTAATCAATTATGCGCTTATTAAGACTTGAACCTTCGCCAATATTAACTTGAGCATATGTTGACTCAGTTACTACAGTTCTAATAAATGAACACAAGGACGAAATTTTGATGAAATACTAATCGACTTAATTGGAAAAATTTTAAGATATTAATTTTAATAGAAATAAATGGGTTTTGATAGAATGAATTGCACGAAGAGGAAAGCTTATATCAGCACTTTTTCAATAAACCAAAATAGCCGACTTCTTGTCTCATATTCCTTAACAGTTTTTTGTTCACAAACAAACCATCCCCCTTAAAAGCCAAAAAATATTCAATGAGATAATACATGAGAATACTGAAGCCAAAGGAGAGAGGTTTATTTATAGTCATTCCTTTGTTTATTTGGTGTTTTACGTTGCAGGGAACCAGTATACGTCCAAGCTTCCGTTTTTCTATAATCGAAATAGGAAGCCTCTTGGTCTTCAATGAGAATTGTGGTCTTAGGTGTAAAATTCGTAGTTTTCCATGCTGCAGATATATATATATATATATATATATATATATATATATATATATATATATATATATATATATATATATATGTATATATATATATATATATATATATATATATATATATATATATATATATATATATATACATATATATATATATATATATATATATATATATATATATATATATATATATATATATATATATACATATATATATATATATATATATATATATATATATATATATATATATATATATATATATATATATATATATATATATATATATATATATATATATATATATATATATATATATATATATATATATATATATATATATATATGTATATATATATATATATATATATATATATATATAATATATATATATATATATATATATATATATATATATATATATATATGGGTCTTTCTTTATAACATTTTAGCATCAGGAATAACTGAATAAATTCTGATAACTACGGGCAAGTAATATACACTGCTGTACGAAGATAGTATTACAAAATAAAAAGGTTTGAGCTTTGAGCTTTTCAGAGAATAACGAGTTATCAATAGCTAGCAACCCCGTATTAAACCATATTATTGGTTAGGAATTATGCAAGTCATCAGTTGTTTAAAAAATCAATTGTAATTATAATCTTCTTTTTTGAGGCATGAAGCACAAACCCGCTCTGCCTTTTGAATACTTTAGAAATATAATTAAAATTCGTTTTTCTTACAAATACAAAACACCAATGAAGTAGATAGATTACCCAAAGTGGAGAACGAGTTATCAAACTACAACAGCAAAGTCCAAACGTGAATCTGGTTAAAGTGCATATCCCCTTCACCCTGTGCAGAAATTATCACACAAAACCCTTAAGCTAGGTGACCGATCCCCCCAGTTTGTTTTGCAAAATACTGTGCTGCTTTCAGTGTAAGGGGGTCTCATTTGTTTCGGGTTAATTTAACATTTACTGGTCATTTATATACCAGTTTGCCTTTAAATGAAAACTAAGAGTCCCAAACAATTTTTTTATTAGTTATTTAAAATGTTGAAACACTAAGTTGCATTTTTCTACCTCCGTTTATGTTTTTACATAAATACACACATACCCACTCACACATACACACACACACACACACACACACACACACATATAATATATACTATATATATATATATATATATATATATATATATATATATATATATATATATATATATATAGATAGATAGATATAGATATATATATATATATATATATATATATATATATATATATATATATATATATATATATATATATATATATAGGGAAAATAAATTAAGATGAAAGTAATCATCTTTTCCATATAATATGACTTTAATGGTTAATGACCAAAGTTATTCCAATGTTATGCAATCTATCTTCAAGGAACTGTGTGTGTGCGTGGAGAGAGAGAGAGAGAGAGAGAGAGAGAGAGAGAGAGAGAGAGAGAGAGAGAGAGCTATGGGAGGTGAGAAATACTTTAAAAGAATACTTCTCCCCTTCAGTTTATAATTTAAGATTAATGTATAAAGTATCTCTTATTTGCACGTGTATAAGAGAGAGAGAGAGAGAGAGAGAGAGAGAGAGAGAGAGAGAGAGAGATGGGGGGAGGGTGGAAGCGGGGCGAGAAGTGAGAAGTACTTTAAGGGACTTCATTAGGAGAATACCTCTCCCGTCTATTTGGAATCTTCGATTAATGCATAACGTAGTTCTTATCAGCATCATTGCTGGGAGGAATCTTTAGCAATAGATTATTCATATTTCATTTTTTAATTATACTACTGATTTACTGAATAACAAATGCTTCAGAGCATTCACTACAGGTGAGAATTAAACTGGTATCAACGTGGACACATAACAGGGTACGATATTAAATTAAGATGAAAATAACTACCTCTTTTATTATCTATCACTCTAGTTTCACGTCTTATTATATTGCTTAGCATTACAAGGATTAGGCGCAAAGAGAATGCTGTATGGAAGCTGACATTATAAATCGTAAGTTCAAAATACATAAATCTGAGTATATGATCAGATGGCTTTAGTGAAACTAAAGTAGAATTATCCTGAACACTAAGTTGTTGCAATACCAGACAAAAATTAATTATTTAAAATATTTTAACTTTTTTAGTAATGCATCTATCATTTATTGACGAGAAAAAAAAAACTACTGCAGAATGTCCAATTTATAATATGTCATGGATCATTAAATCTTGACGAGGATGCAAATGCAATTGCTTTATGAACATAAATTCATTTGATTCTCACGTTGCAATACTTAATCATTGTTCTTCTAATTTTTGGTTGTTCATATAGCACTGTAAAGCAGCACCGCTTGCATATAAACATTTTAACCAATAATAAGACATTATACAGAGGACATCAATCTAACTATACATGAGATTAACAAGGAAAGGATGAAATATTCAAATCGAGGAAGCCTCGGGTAAAGTGAAGCAATTGCCTTTCTCAGAGATGCGAGAGGAATGTCTCCTGAAAGCAGGAACTGTCTTTAAAGATTCAGTGTCCTGGTTCACGCACGATGTCACATTTCCGCAAAGATAACTTTCTATTTAGCATCGAAAACGTCTCGTGCACAACTTCACATTTCCTCCCCAGAAGGCAAGAGATGTGAGAGTGAAATCTAATCCTATTTCATATCCCCTAGGAATCTCTTACCCTTTATCGAGGAGGCTTCTCTCTCTCTCTCTCTCTCTCTCTCTCTCTCTCTCTCTCTCTCTCTCTCTCATCACATTCAAAGTCAGAATATCTTAGATAGGATTTACAATACTTCTAAATGAGATAAAAGTGTTGATTGTAAAATTAATTATTACAAAACGAAAATTAACATAGATATGAACGGATTGAAAAAAATAACTTTTCCTTTAATTTGGCAAGTCTACATCACAATTTCATTGGCCCGTCAAATTGTTTCGCTTCAATTTCGTCACGGTGATTCAGATAATTTTGCATTTATGAATTTTCCATGGCTAACATTTTGTTGAACAATGGAATATTCTCTCTCTCTCTCTCTCTCTCTCTCTCTCTCTCTCTCTCTCTCTCTACATGAACAGTTAGGCAGAAATACACATAAACACGAATGTGCGTCCTAAGTATTAATTTAAAATTGCAATTCTCGGCTGCTAAAAGTGATTACCATCATAACCAAAATTGCTGAGGAATTTTGCCCAAACTCTCATCTCATTTGCATTACAAAACGAATATGTCAGTGGAAATTATTTGCTTCAAATTAGGAGCGCCGGATGTTATATTTCACCTTTGCTTCGTGATATGATAATTAAATAGTGTTGCATGATGATTTGGATAACAAATAATAATTATGGAGGAACTGATCTTATTAATTATGGATATCTGTAAGTTTGGTTTGTTTATATTGCGTTTTGTTTTACTCTGATTAATGGGAAGACCGTAATTATGAATTACGCGGGAACAATAATCTTTTTTTTAAGACCATTTTTTTATTCACGTAACAATGAAGGGTCACTAAAGAGTTTCTATTTATATACATTATATACGCTTTTTATCTATTTAGACTTTATACATTCTATTCCCTTCCCATTCCATTGCCCAAGAGAACGATGACATAAGCTTTCTTTATTACATCGTCGTGAGAGAATAATACCTTTTATATTGCGTGTATTTTTTAACAAGACTCTACTTACAGTACCCATTCCACTTTTCCTTGGACTTCTTCTCAGGGAGATATATGTATGTATGTATATATATATATATATATATATATATATATATATATATATATATATATATATATATATATATATATATATATATAATCTCTTTATAAATAGTTTTCATTGAGATCTTAAATAAAGTATATTTCATGACTTTTATGGCAATAATAAATCTTAATGTTCCCGCATGTGACCTTATTTACAGAATGTTTTTAACTCACAAAAAGTTAGAAAATAAAAAAAAAAGTTCACACAAATCAAGTACACAACTCTTATTCAGCAAAAAGAAAAATTAAAAGGTTAGAAGTCTATTTTACGTTATTTATGTAAAGTGTCTTTCTATATTCAGGGCGCGTAGGCCTCTTGAAATGGGAAACAATTTAGGTCATGCATGCTTAACAGAATTTTTATATATATATATATATATATATATATATATATATATATATATATATATATATATATATATATATATACGTTCTTATCAGTTTCTGATTATACGCTACTCTGTAATTCTCGGTTGGAAACCATACAACTGCAAGAGTTGAGTGAGTATAAAGTGATTATAATACATGAAAGTTCCCCTAGAAGACGTAATTATAATCCTCTCCTTCCTCTAATAAGGAAGATGAAAGTAAATCTGACGTTTGAAGATTTTAACTCGCAAAGGGTTGAAATGAGTCTAGTTCTGTTTAATTCATCATAAGTATAAGAAATTCATAGGCAACATTCAGGGATATTATGCTTAATCCACAAGAGAATAAGAGGTATAATCTTACGTGGCCGAACTAAAGGTAGAAAATTCAATTTGAAATTGGGAATATGTTGAACTAATCAGCAATTTGTATAATATTGTGGTGAATGTTAATCTAAACACTGGGAATCATTATTTAAATAAATTTTAAAAATCAGTTATGAGTTTCATACTATTAGACTATTCCACCTATTATGAAGATGGTCGTCAGGTGAAAATCAAAAAGAGTAAATGAAAACAAACCTTGAATCAACTGAGAAGCGGAAAGGTCTCCCGCCACCAGATCCCGAAAGGTCTTACTGCGCCATTTCAGGAAAATCCTTTAACCGGGAAAATATAGAGACAATATTTCACCATATGATTCTGATCTTTCAGGATTAAAAACTTGTTCCGGGAATGAATGAATGAATGAAGTACGAGGCAGGAGAAGAAGCTTGGTTGTAATTTCTTGTATGATATACTGATAAGCATCACAGTGAGGAGTCATTAGAAAAATTATACTGAAAGGAAAAGTATATCGAAAGTCAAAATGATAAATAGTGTTATCTGGGGAGAGTGATAGTGGAAGAAAAAATGAATAGAAAAAAGAGAATATAATGCAGTTATTACGGTACTTGTTATTTCGTCATTAAGGTAGTGTGAAAATACATCAGAATTTAAGATGAATAATTATCCTACTTTGGATACCCGTTGTGTACCTATATTTTTTCCCGTGCGTAATGCACAAAGCTTAAGGGGATATCAAATCCGCTTTTAGACTATCTCTTTTTCGGGGACGGAGGGCAGTTGCTCCTATCGTCCTGGGTGGAAAAGCATCATAAGGGGGTGCCATTACCATCGGCATCTGATGTAGACTACATATGAAGGTCAGCATCCTTCCATTAGGAAGGGCAGTGCTCTCACTGTTCTTCACTATGTCATTTATAAAAGATGTCTGTAGCTTCCTTTAGGTCCTTAGATGCGTCTGCATTTTAGCCTTTTACATAATCTCCGTCCTCACTCCCTTTCTTCAAGTTTGCTCTTCAACCTCTTTAAATATTACTTCTTTCTTCCAATTAAAATTCTAGATTTCTGTACTTCATCTCTTTTATTTTCTTTAACAAACGTTTATTTTAAAGTTAAAGGCTAACCAACAGCTATAACTAAATCATTTGACTACCTAAGAGCCTAAATGGTCGAATGTGCCCCATTGGTTGGCTTAGTAGCCTAAACTTCATACAAAACCAACTTCAGTCATCTTCCTTTTCCCCTCCATAGCTTTAGATGTTGTGGAAACCCAGTTTTAGTAAACATAAATGAGTCAATAATATCCTCCTGTTCGCGAGAAAGTTTTTGAAAAAAGACACCACTCAAGAAACAGTAATTTATTCTCTATTACCTCGATTATAAGGAAATTCATTTCACGATACGAAACCTTTTGCCATACACTTATTTTCTTTTTCTTGAAACCCTCTCTGGAACTAGAATGATAAGGATACATATAAAGCTTGAGGACATATTGTAGGATCCATCCTTCATGAACAGGTATTATGGGTCATTTTTTTCCAGGAGAAGCAATTTGGGGGAATTTGAAGTTATCTACCAACCTCTACTCTGTTTGCACAACACTTGACTGAAATTGGGAAATTGGACTGTCTTTGGAAAAGGATTCATCCGTTTCCCTTACCTCGACTGTTAAGAAGGTCTGTGTGATGTGTATATAGATATATATATATATATATATATATATATATATATATATATATATATATATATATATATATATATATAATATATATGTGTGTGTGTATATATAAATATATATATATATATGATATATATATATATATATATATATATATATATATATATATATATATATATATATATATATATAGATATATTATTAAAATCATAGAAAAAACAATATAAATATATTTGAGTAATTTAAATCGTTGTGAGAAATATCACTTCTTTTGGACTGAATGTTTAATTTTAATATAAGTATGATCAACTAAATAATTGCGGAAAAAACACTTAGTTAGTTTTAATTATAATAGCTTCAAAGGAGATATTTCAGTCTCAAAAAGGAAAACCCAAATTTCCACAGTAAATTACAAATTAAAAAAATTTGTTGGACAAGCAGCACAAAAAGGATATGACAGTACCCAAACGCTCTTCAAAAAGAATTCGTTTTGTAGAATTCTCGTGGGGAACACTGGTGAAAAGTGAAAGAGTAGATGTGGGGAATTAGAGGGAGAGACAAAATGTTGTCCTCCAATTAAACACCAAAAACAAGAACGAGTAAAAGTGAAAGAGAATTGAGGATGGATCCAATTACATGTGTAACTGAAATCCTTGGACTTGTGTTTTATTGTAACAGAATGAGTTTCTGTAGGGAAATTATTTTGTCGTACACATGAAATACATTCGTGGATAATGAACGGTCTGGCTTCATGCCAACTATATGAAGTAAAGCTTAATTATTTAGCATTATAACCTTTTAGTGGCTTCCAGTCCAGAAAAAATATGGAGGGTCATCAATTTAGAGGGATGCAAGTACCTTACAGGATCCGGATGATGATGATAATAAATAATAATAATAATAATAATAATAATAATAATAATAATAATAATAATAATAATAATGACAATACACAAAGCACTACACCCAAGAGCAAATACGGACACACTATACATAACACGAAAAGGAGGGAGTGGACTACTAAGCAAAAGGACTGCATCAACATCGAGAACAGAGCACTGGGGCAATATCTGAAAACCAGTGAAGACAAAGTGCTCAAGAGTGCATGGGAAGAAGGACTGATAAAAGTAGACGAATGACCCCAGAAATATACAGAGACAGGAGAATGACAACAGAACAGAGGAATGGACACAAACAAACCAATGCTACGGACATACATGAGACAGACTAAAGAACTGGCCAGCTATGACACATGGCAATGGTTACAGAAGGGAGAGCTCAAGAAGGAAACTGAAGGAATGTAACACGCGGAGCAAGATCAGGCCCTAAGAACCAGATATATCCCAAAGAAACGATAGATGGAAATAAACATCTCTCCACCCTAAGTAGGAAGTGCAATACGAAAAATGAGACCATAAACCACATAGCAAGCGAATGTCCGGCACTTGCACAGAACCAGTACAAAAAGAGGCATGATTCAGTAGCAAAAACCCTCCACTGGAGCCTGTGCAAGAAACATCAGCTACCTTGCAGTAATAAGTGGTACGAGCACCAACCTCTGGGACTATGGTATCAGAACAGATAGGTTGATACGTGCAAAAAGACCAGACGTGACGTTGATTGACAAAATCAAGAAGAAAGTATCAATCATTGATGTCGCAATACCATGGGATACTAGAGTTGAAGAAAAAGAAAGGGAAAAAATGGATAAGTATCAAGACCTGAAAATAGAAATAAGAAGGATATGGGATATGGCAGGGGAAATCATAATCATAGGAACACTAGGCACGATCCCAAGATCCCTGAAAAAGAATCTATAAAAACTAGAGGCTGCAGTAGCTCCAGGACTCATGCAGGAGAGTGTGATCCTAGAAACGGCGCACATAGTAAGAAGAGTGATGGACTCCTAAGGAGGCAGGATGCAACCCGGAACCCCACACTATAAATGCCACCCAGTCGAATTGGAGGACTGTTATAAAGCAGAAAAAAAAATAAAAAAAAATAAGAAAAATAATAATAAGAAAATCTTATAACAGCATGAGTCACTCAAATGGTTAAGAAATCCACAATCGTGAATGCCTAGAGGATACACAAAATATAAGTGACTGATACTTTATTATGCAATGCGGAATGGAAATAATTTGTGAATATCACTTATACTAAAGAAAGTTTTCTCTCAGGAGATGTAACAATACAATATTAAAATGAAATACGTGATGGAGACTATTTTGAATAAAAGCCATATTTAAAGGTTTTGTAATGAACCGTAAATATTATCACGAAGTTTCCTCAGAATTAGTCCTTTGAACTTTGAAAAATATGTTCCTTCTTTCAATAATCTCGAACTAATATGAAAAAATCTATACCTGTTTTGTATATGCAATCCTAACATGAAAAAGACAAATCCTACATAAAATATTTGTGTTTTTCAGGTTTTGCAAAGTATTACAACTATTGTAAAGGTCAGCCAGGCGGAATATTTTTGCCAGGACTTGGATAAGTAATACACTGGCGGCGAAAATGTCAATCAGCCAGATGAAGGTTGCGGCTGAGGTTTTGCAAACTTATTCTACTAACGTGAAGGACGAATCATGCATGCACTTTACGGAAAATTTGTAAAAATCATTCAGTCAAAAAAATTGTCAGGCTAACATAATTTTGGGGAAGGTTTTCAAAAAAGGAATTCACTCGTAAAAATGGCAGTGTACAAAGTCTGGCGTAGTACTCTTAAAATAAATTTAAGATCATTCAAAAGCAGAGAAACAATAAAAAATAAAAAGATTACTAATGTTATAACCAGAATCATCAAGCCCGAATCAAAAGGACCTTCCTGGAACAGAGCTAACTTTGGTATATTTCATAAACACTATAAAAATCTTATATATTTATCGACACATTAATGGTTGTATCCAATTAGTACTAACGATACGGAATTGTTAAATTATTTATAAATTAAACAATACATTATATTAATGAGACCATTTATGGTGGTGAAGTGTCAACATTATTTCATTGCTGTAAAGTGACGAAATAATATGAAGAGAGGAAAATTTTTTATTGAATGATAAATTAGCTGAATATTTCAAAAAGATATTGTATATTTACTTGCAATGGCGTCCGTGCATCTGTGTAAAAGGAACTTACACAATATTGCTTCGTGTAAATGGAACATATTACATTGTTTTTTATGTTACGAGGAACTATACAATATTGCTCCAGGTTAAAGGAACTTACCACAAATTACTTACTTATGTGAAAGGAACTTGCACAATATTACTTTTGTTTTTGTAAAAAGAACTTACACAATATTGCTTTTGTGTAAAGAAAAACTTACACTGTAAAGCTTTGTGAAAAAAAACTTTTAAAATATTCCTTTGTGTGCAAGAACATACGCGATATTACGTTCGTGTTAAAACGAACGTTACACATTATTGCTTCTTGTAAAGGAACTTAATTAATACTGAAAATGCTTTAAGTAAATAAATTTTCAAAGGGTGTGTTCCAGTCTGCCAGTAAAGATATTAAATGATATATTAATTGTATTTCGATTGATTAAACCGGTCTTACGATCTAGCAGCAATATCTGCAAGCTCTCCTCTCTCTCTCTCTCCTCTCTCTCTCTCACACACACACACACACACATACACACAAGGAATTCCCTTCCTTGTTCTTCAAACCGACAGGTTCGAGGAGGAAAAATCGGATGAGAGAGACTAGAAGGTAAATAAAAGAATGGTTATGATGATGACAGAATATATACGTACATTTATATACATATATATATATATATATATATATATATATATATATATATATATATATATATATATATATATATATATATAGTATATATATATATATATATTTGTATACATATATATATATATATATATGATATATATAAGATATATATATATATATAGATATGCATATATATATATATATATATATATATATATATATATATATATATATATATATATATATTATATATATATATATATTACGTAGTATTGTGTGCTCACTTTTCATCTAAAAAAATGTGGACCGTATTGTAATCTGTTTCAACCAGGTGTAATAAACCTTAAATAAAGTATCAAAGAAAGGGTAAGCATATACCTAACCTCTGTTAAGGATTAAAGAGAGAAGAATAAAAGAAAAGAGAAACATGACCTAAAACCCAAAGGTCTTCCAAGTACTGCAGGAGGCGGGAGAGAAGAGAAGTTTGTCGTCTTCAAAGTGCCGCTAATTGTCCTCTAAGCCACAGCCCCGTCTATGTAGATCAGGGGAACGGTGTTTACCAACTTCGGCATCAAATCTTAAGTTGAAAATGAATTCGGATTTAACTTCCGCTCAAAGGAACTGGTCTCACTAAGGTCTCTAATGCCTGGTGCTCGAGAAACTTCCAGTTCCTGGAGTTTCTGTTGTGTCGGTTGACGAGAAAAGGGAGAAGTCGATTCCTGTTATGGAATTAAGTGGATAACTGCTTATTTCTTATATTACTTCAGTTAAAAAAGAATATTAGATATTCCTTTCCGAAGACTGTTATAAAGCAAAAGCTATACAAAAGTACTACAGGAGATACTGAAAAGTTGATAAAAAACATGATTGATTCATCTGTTCCTCCGTATGTCTTATTTTATTCCCAGTCTTCACCATTTTTATCATGCCATGGGAAAAAGGCCTCTTTTTGACTCCACCCTGTGACCTTTTTCTTCAGTCCCCTTGCATATTTTTTCTCTTCTCTTCATTTCCCGTTCATTTTGTTTACTGTCCCTTTACATTTCCCATCCGCCACTCCCCCACCCCCCGCTTTTCCAATCATCGCACCCCCAATACATTCACCCGCACAGCCACTTCCTGCAGCAGGACCGTTCCTTCTTTCTTGGAAATATATTCAACACAACCGCGTCTTATTTTCATTCAATTCAATTTATTTTTCCATTATGATATCTACCGTCTCGACTAGTCCACTTGCAGTAATTTGTTTTTCTTTTTTTTCTAGCTGCCGCTTAGAAAGTCTCTGCAAGATCAGAAAAGGCCTATTGTCATAATTAGAATAAATTTGGGTTATTACAAATCTGAAAGATTACATTGTATGATATTAAAGTTAAATGTTTTTGTAGGTTTGGTGTGCTTGAAATGTTCATGTGCCTTATAACTCCCACGAGTTTTAACTTTGTAATTATTAATGATGTTGTTAGTACAAAATAGTTATTAACTAATAATAATAATAATAATAATAATAATAATAATAATAACAATAATAATAATAATAATAATAATAATAATAATAATAATAATAATAATAATAATAATAATAATAATAATAATAATAATAATAATAATAATAATAATATATTAAAAGTAATGGCTACTTCAGCAGCATTACACTTGTAGAGATTCTTCCTCTATTTTCCGAATAGCGCTTTTTCCGTGCTACTTAGACAGGCTAGTAGAGCGCCTATGGAGTCATGATCAAATACAGAGCCAAAATTGGTGTATATATTTGAATTTTACAGATAAACTATGATACCATAGTTATCAAAGTCATTAACGATATATATATATATGTCTCTCTCTCTCTCTCTCTCTCTCTCTCTCTCTCTCTCTTTCTTGAAGCAAGCGAGCTTTCGTCTGGAGCTGCCAGACATCCTCGGGCTGGGAAGCTGAGGGTGGACTGATCTTGAAGCGGTGTCCGTCCTCGTTTATATTTGGAGTTGACAGCAGGGGAACCGCCCCATGCTGATCTACTATTGGGCTGTGGCGGTAGGTCTTCGTTTTCATTTGGTGGCTTGAACCGGGTCTCAAGCCACTTTCCATGCGTTGATGGTTTCGATACTGTAAGTCCTGCAGCCGCCTAGACCTCCTTAGCGGCGCGGTTACGTCGATGGCGTTTCGCTATGCTGCGGGACGTCACGGCTAACTTGATTATGATTGGCTGCGGGAGTATCTCGTTCGGGGGCGTCGTCTTCCGTGGAGTTGTCGTGCTCGGTGGTGTCATTGTTGGTGGCAGGTCTTCTCATACTCGTAGGGAGGAGAAATTCTTCCTGCGTCGTATTTAGTGAGTCTTACTTGCTGGATGAGAAGCGCCTCCAGCAGGCGTAACCGACGGGCATCAGGGCCTTCCCGATGATCTTCGTGTTTTGGATGATCACATCCCGGGAGATGGCCTCTTGATGTTTGGTGCGTGCGTGATTTTTTGATAGCCCCCTCTTGGGCGTGGCACGAGAGTCTCTTCGACAGGGCGCCTGGTAGTCATACCAACGTAGGCGCCGCTGCAAGCGCGGACTGGGCATGTATACTGGTACACCACATGCGTCTGCTTCAGGGGGTCTCGTACCTGAGAGGGGTTATTTTTCATAATTAGGTCGCGCGTCCTCCGATTCGGTGGAGTAGATAATTAGGTCGATATTTTTGGTGTCGTCGGTCGGGGATACATTTTCAGAAATAATTTTCTTGACTGAGTCCTCTTCTTCACGGTATGTGAGCTCATGAAGGCTTTATAATACAGCTTGATATTATCCTGGGGGCGGGGTTGCGGGCTCTCACTACCGTACCATTTCTCCAGGGCTGTACGGACTTCTCTGCTTATTAATTTATTTGAATACCCGTTAATTAACGGGTATTCAAATAAATTAATAAGCAGAGAAGTCCGTACAGCCCTGGGAGAAATGGTACGGTAGTGAGAGCCCGCAACCCCGCCCCCAGGATAATATCAAGCTGTATTATAAAGCCTTCATGAGCTCACATTACCGTGAAAGAAGAGGACTCAGTCAAGAAAATTATTTCTGAAAATGTATCCCCGACCGACGACACCAAAAATATCGACCTAATTATCTACTACCAGAATCGGAGGACGCGCGAACCTAATTATGAAAAATAACCCTCTCCACAGGTACGAAACCCCCACCCCCTGAAGCAGACGCATGTGGTTTGTACCAGTATACATGCCCAGTCCGCGCTTGCAAGCGGCGCCTACGTTGGTATGACTACCATGCGCCTGTCGAAGAGACTCTCGTGCCACGCCCAAGAGGGGGGGCTATCAAAAATCACGCACGCACAAACATAAGAGGCCATCTCCCGGGATGTGATCATCCAACACGAAGATCATCGGGAAGGCCCCTGATGCCCGTCGGTTACGCTGCTGGAGGCGCTTCTCATCCAGCAAGTAAGACCTACACTAAATACGACGCAGGAAGAATTTCTCCTCCCTACGAGTTAGAGAAGACCTGCCACCAACAATGACACCACCGAGCACGACAACTCCACGGAAGACGACGCCCCCGAACGAGATACTCCCGCAGCCAATCATAATCAAGTTAGTCCGTGACGTCCCGCAGCATAGCGAAACGCCCATCGACGTAACCGCGCCGCTAAGGAGGTCTAGGCGGCTGCAGGGATCTTACAGTATCGAAACCATCAACGCATGGAAAGTGGCTTGAGACCCGGTTCAAGGCTACCAATGAAAACGAAGAGACCTACCGCCACCAGCCAATAGTAGATCAGCATGGGGGCGGTTCCCCTGCTGTCAACTCCAAATATAAACGAGGACGGACACCGCTTCCAAGATCAGTCCACCCTCAGCTTTACCCAGCCGAGGATGTCTGGCAGCTCCAGACGAAAGCTCGCTTGCTTCAAGAAAGAGAGGAGAGAGAGAGAGAGAGAGAGAGAGAGAGAGAGACATATATATATATATCGTTAATGACTTTGATAAACTATGGTATCATAGTTTATCTGTAAAATTCAAATATATACACCAATTTTGGCTCTGTATTTGATCATGACCTTCATAGGCGCTACTAGCCTGTCTAAGTTAGCGGAAAAAGCCGCATTCGGAAAATAGAGAAGAATCTCTACAAGTGTAATGCTGCTGAAGTAGCCATTACTTTTTAACTAAAGTATGCTTGAGAGAGGGTCTGCCTTCCTAAATAATAATAATCTAATAATAATAATAATAATAATAAATAATACTTAATAAGAGATATATGGGACTTGATAATTATTCTTACGAATATTTCCTACGAGAGCTAATTAATAATTTGGTAAAATTAAATCATTAGTATTCTCTCTCTCTCTCTCTCTCTCTCTCTCTCTCTCTCTCTCTCTCTCTCTCGCTTCCGAAATGTGAGATGTTAATTGCAAATGCAATATCCCCGAAAAGGTTTGCTCAAAGGGATGAGCTTTTTTCTTGTGTTTGTAGAAATACGAAAGCCAAATCGAATTGAATTCTGAATCTAATTCACTTTCGTGAAAGGAGCCGAAAAGCTTTAGAAAGGTCTTTGCGAGGGAAAGCGAGGGGGAATTAAAACTGGCATCATCAATCACAAGGAAAGAACTTTTCTGCCAGTATTTTACAGTGTTAGTTATGCATGACGAAAGCTTAGATTTATGAATGGGTAAGTTTTCACTCGGATATGTCTATAGGCCAAATTTTATTCAAATATATATGGTATCTCATTTACTTTACAAGTTTTATCTTGGCTACAACTAAAATGTGAAATAGTTTGCCCGATATCGTGTGGAATCCTCTGAATTCCAAGTATTTAAGTGAGGAGCAGATTCACTCCTTCTCTGCTGATGCTTCGTGAATATCAGGTGCATCACTAGTTCCTCATATTTATCCATCACCCTTTCCTACAACTGGAACCCTTCAAGGGTTTATAGTCTTGATTCTGGCCATCAAGGATTTTTCAGCTGGATTTAGTTTAGGAAAGTTGAATCAATTTCAAGGTTTCATTTACACTTCATACAACATAGGTTTTAGTCTTTCCTTCATACCTTAAACAAAACATATTTCATATTAATCTAATCATAATATATATTTTAATAAAACGTAAAATTCATGATTTATTTCAATATATGTCGCGCATAGACATCCATTCCACTTCTACTTGTAATATATTGTATATTCAAGAGGTTTTTTATTACTGAATATGACAATCCTCAGTTTATACATAGCTACTACATTCATATTAGGGAAGGGAAATGGATATCTATGCTTCCGATGTAGACATAATAGAACAACAGAGAGATTTGCCATTCTAAATATCTGATCAGCAACAATGACTGTTTCTTTGTTAATTTATTTTTATTTTTTCCGCTCTAGAAGTGTATATTGTCATATGATTCAGATAACATGCTATGTATTTGAGTCTTATATTATTTTGTATATACGTCAATTTCGTTTAAATTTTATATTTTTGTGGGATGCTAAAACTCATGTTAATATTCAATCTCAATAAGCTTCACATTCTGAGCTCCGAATATTTTAATTTGTGTAAAGAAATATATATATATATATATATATATATATATATATATATATATATATATATATATATATATAGCTGAATAAATACGAGTAGCATAAACAACAGATAAAATGTTCAGTATTCTCTCTCTCTCTCTCTCTCTCCCTCTCTCTCTCTCTCTCTCTCTCTCTCTCTCTCTCTCTCTCTCTCTCCACCGTTCACATGAGAAATAAAGAGGAAAAACATAACAGATTTATCGGATTCAAACCAGCTAAAAACGGACATGGCCTACCTCGTATGCCTCTGAAACAAGGAAATCAATTCTCTCATCTGAAAAATGTTTCTATGTTACTAATGTCAAAATGCTCTTTATATGCTTACTAACGTTTATTTTTATTTGAAATTTATTAACCTAAAAATTTAGCACATACTGAATTAAATTCTCTCCATTTTCTTTTTTCTTTTACTATAAGTCCATTTTAATCTTGACTTTCATCCTATTTTTGTGGAGTAGTATATTAACATTATCTAATTTATAAACAACCATCATCCAGAAAAATGATATTATTCTTATTTCAGAACAGGATCAATATCACTGCCCTCATTTAATGCATTTTAATTACAATAATTAGCATGCAGTCAGTTATAAATGTACCCACAGAAAAATCATTTAAACAATTGTGCACTACAAATATGCTATATGCTACATTGCACACACATTAGTACACAGACACCACACACACGCACACACACACATATATATATATATATATATATATATATATATATATATATATATATATATATATATATATATATATATATATATATATATATATATATATATATATATATATTATATATAATATATATATATATATATATATATATATATATATATATATATATATTATATATATATATATATATAAATATATGTGTGTGTGTATATATATATATATATATATATATATATATATATATATATATATATATATATATATATTCATAAATATAAGTATGATGGCAAAATAACACGTTGGAAATCATCAAAGAAAATTAGCAATGAGAATATTCTTATTCTAGGGGAAGGGGGACAGGGGCGATAGTAATTCACACATGTGTGTGTGCTTTTTTTTTTTATCGTGGGGATGTCTGACTGGCGTCTAAGAGGAAATGCAAACGAGGAAAACATTGCTGAAAGTTAGTTTGATTTATGTTACAGAATTACTGGGACGTTAATCATAAAATCGATGAATATCAGAGAGAGAGAGAGCAGATCTCTCTCTCTCTCTCTCTCTCTCTCTCTCTCTCTCTCTCTCTCTCCACTGAACATATTGCACCTTTATAAAAAGGGGAAAAATTCCTTTTACCAATGATATAAAGAAGCAAAAAATAAGACGGATAAGCACTTTTGTTTCTCAAGGTGTTAAAGAAAATTACATTTACTCTCTATCATTAAGTATAATGAAAGAGTAAAATGACCAATATTAATAGGCTTAACAAAAATGAAAAATAAAAAAAAAGCAAGTAGAGGTTTATAGTTTCCAAAACAAGGTTCTTCAAGCTTATCATTAATGGAATATTCCAGTGCTACACATGTCAAGGTCACTGAAATAGACCTGTCAGAGAGAGAGAGAGAGAGAGAAGAGAGAGAGAGAGAGGCAAGTAGGTGTTTATAGCGTCCAAAACACGAGGTTCCTCACGCTCATCATTAAGGTTACTGAAATAGACCTGTCCCACAGACAGAGAGAGAGAGAGAGAAAGAGAGAGAGAGAGAGAGAGAGAGAGAGAGAGAGAGAGAGTCCAGTCATCATGTAAAAAATAAAAAACCTCTTCAGTATCACGCAGCTTCAGTTATGCAGAGACGTGATTAAAGGCCGAGGTATTGACAGCACTTTACAGCGAAAGTATAATAAAAAAAAAGTACATAATTTGTTGGCAACTGCGTGATCATACTTGAGCAGCCTAAGCCTATCATAGGTAAATAAGATTTATAAGAAGCCTTGTTCCTTTTTAATGCCTTTTTATGTTGTTGATTTTTGTTTTACGCTTTTGAAAGCATTCATCGTTGACCGTTAAAACATTTTCACAAGTCTCTCTTTCTCTCTCTCTCTCTCTCTCTCTCTGAAAACCAAACGTATTACTGTTCTGTATGTCTTGCGCAAATCATTTCAGTCAGTTTGCAAATAAAAAAAAAAATGAAAATCCGATAAACAAATTGATGAAAGGGAAAACCGCATTCATGAGAGCCATCAATCAATCTGCAACACCATTTGATAAATTTCATATCGACTGATGAAAATTTGATCCCAGAATTTGATTCCGTATTTAGGATATTTCAATTTGCGATTTGCTGTTTACGCGCCGACTGCGAATATGTAATTAGGATCCTACAAAGGCCCTCTGCCCTGAGCTCTTTATTCAACACGACGCAGCAATTTCCATCAAATGGTCTTTCGCTTTGACAGAAGCCGTCACAGAAGCTTTTTGGAATGGGTATAATTGACTGGCTGGCTACTTGGGACTCCATTATGGCGGTCGCGTTGAAACGTGAAATTTGCATACAATGATCTTCAAATATTATTGTATGATTATATCATACAAAGAACATGACAAAAAATATGAGACAATGACCAACTACTCAACGACTTGTCACATTATCTTTTATATAATATTATGTTCGATTAGTTAGCTAGTGTCAAAGTTCAGTTAGTCAGCGCCTATGTTCAGCTAGTCAATGCCAAGGTTCAGTTTGTCAGCGCCAGAGTTCCGTTACTCAGTGTCAAGGTTCAGTTAATCAGATTCAAAGTTCAGTTAGTCAGTGGCAAGGTGTTCATTGGTCTGTGTCAAGGTTCCGTTAATGAACGTCATGGGTCAGCAATGAATTTTATAAATACAGCCACAGCCACACACGGACAAAACTCTAGGGTGCTGAGGTCCCCCCCCCCCCCCCCCCCCCGGCCTTGCTTTCACGCTTTTTTATCTTTTTTTTTTTTTTTTACTTCAGTAATACTGTCCCCATTTCCAACTGGGCGAACTTGTAGACAGGTGTATTTCATAAGGGTATTGTCAGCTATACACTTTTTTTCCACATCCTGTTTTAGTGATTAGTATTTTCCCTTATCTCTTTACTTAGTATCTTGATAAATAAAAACGATTATGTTTTCAAGACAAATGAAAACTCGGTGAAATAATTATGACACAGAAAATCTGAAAATATCGTTACTTAAATTGTACCTTTTAGTAATCTTTAATAGAAATAAACGGATAATGCTTAATAACAATCGAAGTAGTATCATCATAGCAATATGATGCAGGAGCTTAAAAAGATATTTGGACCGAACCATGTTACAAAACAATCAAATGTAGACATTCTATTCCAGTAAGAAATTTAGCAGAATATTAAAAAAAAGGCTAGTTTCCACTAACTGGGGAATCATACACACACATACGTACATTACATTCTGAGACACACACACACACACACACACACATATATATATATATATATATATATATAGATATATATATATATATATATATATATGTATATGTATATATATATAGTATATATATATATATATATATATATATATATATATATATATATATATATATATATTATATATATATGTGTGTGTGTTGTGTGTGTGTGTGGGTGGGTGTGTGTGAGTGTGTGCAGGTGACTGTGTGTGTATGTGCGTGCATTTGTCTGTATATCGTAAATATCCAAAACATGAAAAATTAATTAATAAACATAATGCTTTTTGCACGATCATACTAGTTTTATGAAACCCTCCGAGTCCTTTCCAGCGGCCAAAACTTCATCTCAGTCGAGATCCCCCCAATTTTTTTTCTTTATCACTTACAAGAAGGGATGAGGAAAATTATCTGCAATGCAATGCATTCAGAGGGGGAAATGAAGGGAAGGGGAAGAGGTCGGAATGGGGAAAGTGGGAGGGAAGGAGAAGAGGAAAGAGGAGGATGAGAAATTCTACAACTAAAGTCTTCAAGGAATAAGTTTCCTTCCCTGTGCGACTGGAAATGAATACTTCTGGGTGTGACACAAGCAGAGGGAAGGATAACATTTGAAATATTACTCGGAAAACACTAAGAATCTATTTCAGGAAGGTCTTAGAGTGAGTAAATGAACAATGGTTTCCCATAAGGAGAGAAGATAATACTCAAAATGTATCAACTATTTAGTCTGCGCTTATTTCAAAAGTCATCTTTGGTGATAATAAAATACTTTAGTATCAATGACTATTCACTCATGTCTACTTTCTATTATCCAACCCCACCTCACCCCTCAACTCTGCTTTCGCATTATAGACATGCCTAAAATACGACGGACAACAGAAAGCACGAATACAGTAACACGATTCCAATCTTCACTGCTCATCGTATCTATTTCTGAAACGGCGAGAGATGTTCAAATCGAAAATCCATTTCCACGAACGAAAAATGAGAGGACAACTGGAAGCTGAATGCTGGAAATATAAGTCTGAAAAAATGGAAATGAAATCATTTATCCTTTGGAACCGCTCTGATGCCGACATTCAGACTGGATGAAAAAGAAAAAAAACGAACGTTTGGGGAATGACGGGAATCCACGTTTTTTCTCTGCCACTGGGAAAGAACCTGTGGCCTTTTACTACGTTGAAAAAATTGTAGTACAACTCAAAAATTTTCGAGGCATTTTACATAAAGAAATTAATGGGAAACTGAAATGATATGTTTTTTTTTTTTTTTACCACAAAGAAAATCAATAAGAAACTAAAAAAAAAAAAAAAAAAAAAAAAAAAATATTATGAAACGCTCAAAACTGAGATTTTTGCCGCCATGAAAAGCATTGGAAACTCAAAAATGATTTTTGGCTTTTTTATGAATAAAATATTGGATTACCTCAAAAGCGACTTATGGCGTTTTACTACAAAGAAAATTATGGGAACTCAAAAGTGATTTATGGTCTTTTACAAAAAGTAAAAAAATTAACATATAATGAATTCAAGTCGTTTCACTACAAAGAAAATAATGGGAAACTCAAAGTTGATTTATGCGTTTTACTACGATAAAAATAATGGAAAACTAAAACGATTTATGGTGTTTTACCACAAAGATTGTGCGGAGAAACAAAATACAAATGTGCCTCTTGGATCGTACAACTTCGTAAAGAAGAATAATTTCTTTAAAGAGCACAATCAAAACTAGTCCCTGGAGCCCGGAGTCAGAAAGGGGCTTTTACCGGACGACCTAAAGGTAAAATGGTTCTCCTCGGTTTATGAGTAATATATGAGGGGTGTGAGGTAGTATTAAAAATACGTAGAGTGGTTCTTAAAGGATTTATAGATTCACTTGTTTTAAGCCAGGTCACTACTCTGAGAATGTATTAAGGTATTCGTTTTACTATCAGAATAACCTTTAAGCTATTGTGATATTGAAAGCTATTCTCTCTCTCTCTCTCTCTCTCTCTCTCTCTCTCTCTCTCTCTCTCTCTCTCTCTTTAAATTCATTACTCGTACTAGAAAATCTGATATCTACAAAGTAAGATACATACAGATTTCTCAGAACGTGTGAAATGCTTAAACAATGAAAGAATATACATTGCCTTGCATACAGTTTTGTGGCGTTTCATAATAAAAAGGCATATATTGGAGAATGTCGGAACTAATAATATGATAAAATTTGCATTATATAAGACTAATACTACATATTTCATAAAATGAACAAAATAGAACGTTTTAAATGCAAAAAACATTTGCAGTGCCCACTTCAAGTCGTTGCTGGTTACTGTATATAACTGATTATGCTCTAGCAGCTTATCCTTAGTTTACTTAGATACTACAATATGAATACGTACGAATTCTAATATGCATTTATAACAGACTGCAGTTAATAGAAACAGTTGTGTATACGTTTATGCAGGCTATGATTGATTGTTTATATGTGTATATAATTGTATATAAGTTTAAATAATAACAATGCGAATACCATTAAGTCGTTGTAAGGACGTATCCAAATTATATGGACACAATACTAATTACATCAGTGGAGAAACAAATCCACAGTTATGTAAATGTACATATATTTAAATTTAAAACTATAGGGATAGCTTTTTCGGGAATCTGTTTCGGTTTCCCGAACAGATTCCCGAAAGCTATTATTATAGTTTTAAATTTAAATATACGTACATTTACTTAAATGAGGATTTATTTCTCCATTTGAAGACTCATGTACCTATGAGGATTTTTCAATTAAATCAGCATGAGTACATTTTACGAAAATAATTTATTGCAATCATCTATATGGCCTCATTACCTTGAAAGCCTCGGGCAAGAACTTATGAAGCATGACGTGGACCTGGTCTTCACTTCTAACCTGGAAACTTGTTAATCACCTCATAAAGGGCTTAACGTTCCAGCATGGCTGGAAACAGGATAACATGATTATGTAAAGAAGCTCTCTGCGGTGAGCTTAATGGAAATTACCCAAAGGCTTCCTGCGCCCAAAAGTGATTTCATTCGGGTGTCTTAATTTCCCTTATGGCGCGAATGACTTGGTGTTAACAATTAATGAAGAGGAACATTAAGGTAGGTTTTTTTCCTTGACTTTTTATTTCATTACTGTGGTCGTTGTTTCAACTAATGTGGTCTTAATGAATGGGCCCCTGTGGGACTCTAGGAATTTGTCTGTTCAGACGGACGTTCGTCATCATGATACCCTTTTCACTCTCCCTCTCACATAGACAACACAAGGTCACCAAGACAACGCAAAATTGAAATAAAAAGAATCGGATTTCTCACTCTCCCTAACATTGCCTAATAACCATGGAAAGTTTTAAACTTTGCTCTCTCTCTCTCTCTCTCTCTCTCTCTCTCTCTCTCTCTCTCTCTCTCTCTCTCAAGTAATATTACTAGCAATAAAACAAATGTAGGAACTCATCCATTCTTTTTCACTTCAAAGTCAGAGTTAGTTATTCGTTGACTTATATTCCAGAATACAAAAGTTCGTAACTTTTCCTGCAAAAGTTTAATTACTCAAAGACTTTCCTTCCTTTGTTTGACTTCATGCTCCCAAAAGACGGATCTTTATTTTTGTCTTTCAATCATGAAAGCGAGAAATGGAACAAGTCATCCCCAAACGCAGGTCGTTGTAATAGACAGTGATGCAGACAAAGATCACGAACAGTGTTATCCTGATGTCTAAACTAGTCTCTCCTACTCAGTCCTTTAGGGGAATTACTGGTTTATTTTTATTATTATTATTATTATTATTATTATTATTATTATTATTATTATTATTATTATTCAAGAGATGAACACTTTTCAAATGCAACAAGCCCACGGGGGCCATTGACTTGAAATTCAAGGTTCCAAATAATATTATGGCGTTCTTTAAAAAAAAGTAACAGAAGATAATTGAAGGCACAGAATGTACAGGTCACTTATTACAAAAGAAAAAAAGAAGAAATTAATAAAGATATTACCAAATTAATAAATAAAAAAATGTAAGTATGTAATTGAAATACAAAAACTGTATTAGGGTCATAATCATTACACCTTCGATTGAACTTTTGAAGTTGCAATTGCACGATATCCTCAAGGATCTCGTTCCACACAACGGTGCTTATGTTCAGCGAATCTGGCTGCTCTCAGAAGGAAAAGGGAACAGGGATGAACTGGGAATGTAAAGACATCTGATAAAATATAACTCCTTTAAAATGTTAACTAGCTTTAAAGGTGAATATGAATATGGGGTTCTATTATTTGATGGGCCACTTAGAGGCACGAATCTTTATTTATGTATATGCAATAAGGAGTAATTGACAATATAATTAAGACACCGTTGTGAATGCGATTTGTATCTTTTCTTTCTGAATGAGCGGATGTGATAGGCAATTACATTTCTAGAATGTAGGGATCATCAATTTAGCTTCTCCATGGAACCAGTGGTCCTAAGTGACAAGACAGCTCAGCTTTGGATATGCTGGCGAATCTTCCTTGGGTGGCGCGATGTCGAAGTCGCTGTTTCTATGCACGGCCGGATGCAGATATGCTTTATGAATCTGGTTTGGGGCTGTTTCTTGGGCGTGAACAATGATCTGTATAATAACGTCATGAACTTGTGATGAAATTAGTGACGGCACTTATCTGGGAGTGTCTTGGGTTGTTAATTCGTGCCTGCGTTCGTGCAAGCTTTTTCCCTACATAATGAGAGTGTAAGTTAGCCAAAATGGGAGATCGCTACAAAATCGGCCAAGGGCCAAGATGGCTCCTTTGACAGTACCCTAATCAAGCGTGTGAAATCTGTGTTTGAATGGGCGGTCTGAGACAAAGGGGAACTGATATGGTGATTATTTAGAAATGGGAACTTAACTGATGTTTTCCTTTGTGTTACTAGACTGCTGTGACTATGCCTAGTTTTATGACTAAACCAATTTTAGTTATTTGGTTAAATCCCAAGGGTTATCTGAATTATTTGGATTTTGAATTCAACCTTTCGTTTAACCATTTTGTTAAGAACCTGATTCATTTAGTTAATGCTTTGCTTTTAAATAAATGTATTTTTGTACTTCACGAGTCTGATTTATTTGCCTTAGGTAATAGAGAGAGAGAGAGAGAGAGAGAGAGAGAGAAAAAGAGAGAGAGAGAGAGAGAGAGAGGGGGGGGGGGTGTGTGAAGAGAGAGAAAGAGAAAAAACGAATGTCACCCGGTGCCTGCTGCACGCCCATCGCTACCAAAACCTTTCAAGATTACCGAGGTTGGAACCTCAGTAATAGTAGATGTGGTGGCAGCGTATTTAAAGGCGACACTTTTTTTTTCTTTTTTTTAATACATACCTATTCATATAAGGTTTCAAACATGCAGCTCAGTTATCAAGGTGCTTAGATTGTCTTGGAGACAATGTCTATTATGCATACTCACTCAGCGTATTTTCTGCTGAGCGACCAAGAGGGTAGTGCTAAATTGAAGGTGAATTTTTTTTTTTTTTTTTTTTTTTTTTAACCGTGGTTAAGGGGGTGAGTGAATCCATCATAATGGTGATGATACTGGGGAGTGGTAATATTAAAACCCATACTGGTGATACAGGAGATACTTACGGGGATTCTGTTGGAGTTCACGGTGGTAATAATTTTGGTGAATGTGCCAATGATATTATGGGTGGTGATACTGGTACTAATATTGGTGATACTGATACTAACAATGAGGTTGATGTAATGAGAACTAAGGGTGGTGTTGTTTACGGGATTGTGGAAAGGGGAGGCACTAACCAAAAATATAAAGGTGTTTTATCGGAGGATATTGTGTTAATGCCCTGTTCAGTGACTATGGTAAAAGTAAAGGTGAGGGAAGCGAGAAAACCTACCGGTCTTCTTTTGCCCAGGTGTTTTTTTTTTTTTTTTTTTTATTTTTTTTTTTTTTTTTTTTTCTGTGATAGCCCTATAGTTTTCTTCTTTTTTTATGGGTTCAGTAGATAATTGCTTTAAGTCTACGTGAGTCACAGATGTTACAGGCGTCACAGGAACATTCAACAGTGCCATGTGTTTTTCTTTTCCCCTTTTGGACGTTAGCCATTGCTGACGTAAGTTTTTTTTTTATCATGAGCGAATTTGAATTTATTTTTCTCTTAGAACAGTTTGTGTAGATTTTTAATATCTCAGTTCATATCTTGGAATCATTGTTCAGGAACGTGTTTATAATTTCAGCCGTTTGATGCTGCAAAGTGATTTAGGGGAGATTTTTTGCATTTTTGAATGTATACATAATGGCACTACATTTTTTTTCCTGGATAATTATGTTCCGGAAATTATTTGCCTCTTGCACAATACCCTTGTTGTGTTTGTGTCAAGTTTGCCAGAGAAAGGAAACTTGATTAAGTTTCTGGTGGCCTGTGACGAAATGGATATGGGGAATTCTTTGTTTAGACACTTCGGATTTGTGGTTTTGTTATGGCACACTGAGGATTTTTTCTAGAATTTTTTGGCAATTTTTTTTTTGCCAAGTTTTTGCTCTTCTCAGCAGTTATGCTAAACAGAGAGTTTACAGTTTTTGACGGTAACATTGGGTTCCTTAGAGATGCTTTTCGAGGTTATTTTACTGGCACAGTTTTTAGAGTCTGATTACGAGGGGAATTAGAGATATAATATTTTAACCTTGTGGTATTTTGTTTGTTGGAGATAGTACAGAGTTTAGCCCTATGGTGGTAAGAGTTATATTTTAGTTCGCTGTTTTGGATTCAGTTATTTTTGCAGTTGTTTTAGTGCAAATGGAAACCTTTGTGAGAGAAGATATGTGGTAATATTTTCAAGTGTATCAGCTAGATGCTTTGAGTGCATTTTTTGGGGACAGAGTTTCTTTTTTGATTACCCTGCTTGGAGGTGTAATGATATTTTTTGGGTACTTGGTTTTTATTCCATATGTGGTTATTAGTGAAATGGATGGGAATATATTTATTGTCTGAGTTGTATTATTATTAATATGGTGATATGTGGGTGATTTTCTTATATTATTGCTGAAGATTTTTTTGGGTAGGGCTGAGTTTTTCTTTTGTGGCTATAATCTTTGGTGGTGGATTTTTTTTGTGGTTATGATTTTTGGCGGTGATCTTGGGTTTTACGAGTCAAAGAGCAGGGTATTGTGGTTCCTTTTGGTGTTGTGGTTCTTAGGCAGGTGGCATTACTGCATTCCGGTTTTATGAGTCCCTATGGATGTGTCGTATTTTTATATTCACCAGTGGTTATTTTGGCAGTTTACTGTGGTTTATATCCCGAATAGGTGGTAATGTGGTTTTATATAATTGGGGTAATATCATGGGGTAGTTATGTATTAAGGAATACTCTTTTGGGAACCTTTGGTAATATCCTGGAGATAAGTTGGTGAAATGTGGTTATATGGTGTTAGTATAGAATATTTGCAGAATAATAGTTTCTGAGGTTGCAAGTCTGACTAGGCAAATCTATAGTGCAGTTTGAAGCACATGAGGTGTTCGCAGGTGGAGTTTTGCTGATAATGCTGTGATGAGTCTGGTTGCTGACTTTTTCTTTTCGGAGTGATTACTCGGAGATTTGCACTATTTTCGGAGATGTTGATTATGGCATTCTGCGGAGATGTACTATGTAAGGGGGTTGTTTCCGGTCATTTCTGGTTGATGAGATATCTTGCGGTAGCAAATTCCATAACGATACATACTGCATTTTTAGGGAAAGTTCACTTATTATTGTTGCTATTATTTTTTTTTCTTTTCCTATGAGAGATGTCGTAATTGGGGTTAAGCTTTACATAGCATTTCTATTTTAGACAGGAGATATAATTTATTTGGGTATGTGACTTAGATAGAAGGGGTGTTTGACATTATTTTTCATGGAGGTTAATTATATAAAGAGTAAAAGGGTTCTTAATGATTTTGTGGGTTAATGAAATATCAGAGCTTGAGAGAACATTTTTGGTGATAATTTGGGGCTGGTTTTGTTACGTTTTTATTTTATTTTTTTTTTTTGGGGGGGGCTCATTTTTCTCTTTTTTACATACTTATGAGTTATGGTGAGTTTAAAATGTGAGGACTGTAGTCCGTAAAGTTTTTGTGATTTCTCATTTTGCTAGTTTGGGGTAGTTTGTGCTAATTTATGTATGGGGTTGGCGAGCCTTGTTTTTCATATCATTGGAGAATTTAACACTTTCTTTACGGGGTTTTAATAGTGATTTATGATTTAGCGATCTTATGAAGTTACTTCACAAGTTTTAGTTAGAAATTAGTTCAGTGGTTATATTAGTGGTGATTAATTGGAAAACATTCAATTAGTATTTCCTAGAATTTGAAGTCATTATTTGCCAGATGTATGTCTAGGGTTAATTCTTCCTTAGTTGACCAGTGACATAACTGACATACTAAAACACCATAAACATCGTTCCCCTACGCCAGCAAGATGTCCTTCAGCTACTACAAAGATGTATGTTGCCGACATGCAAGAGAATCTACGAGTGTACGAGGTTTTACGACGCTTTTGGACTATGGGAGTCGTCAGTTGTCTTCCACTGGGAGACGTTTTGCCTTTCTACAGAGTGTTTCACGAGTCTGCGCAGATGCAGGCCATACATACACACACGGGAGCGTCGAATATTCAAGATGAGAAAATGTCTCTACAGTCAACTGTTATTATAGCCCTGATACAGGCTATTCAAATTTATTTTATATGATTGACATTGTACTGCCAAAGACGTGCAGTTATGTTTATATTCTTTTCTGTCTATTGAGCAGGCCAATATGTTTTTTTATACATATAAGCTGTTTTGTATGAGCTATGGCTAGGCAGGTGCTAGGTTTTTTTGGTGGCCGAGCATCTGCAATAAAGAGTAATTGATAATGTAATAAAGGCACCGTTGTGAATGCGATTTGTATCTTTTCTTTCTGAATGAGCGGATATGATAGGCAATGACATTTTCAGAATGTAAAGACCATCAATTTAGCTACTCCATGGAAGCCGTGGTCCTAAATGACGAGACAGCTCAGTTTTGGATATGCTGGCGCATCTTCCTTGGGTGGCGCGATGTCGAAGTCGCTGCCTACGCAAAACAGACCACATCCTGTTTCTATGCACGGGCTGATGCAGATATGCTTTATGAATCTGGTTTGGGGCTGTTTCTTGGGCGTGAACAATGATCTGTATAATGACGTCATGAACTTGTGATGAAATTAGTGACGGCACTTATCTGGGAGTGTCTTGGGGGGTGTTAATTCGTGCCTGCGTTCGTGCAAGCTTTTTTCTTACGTAATGAGAGTGTAAGTTAGCCAAAATGGGAGATCGCTACAGAATGGGCAAAGAGCCAAGATGGTTCCTTTGACAGTATTTTTAGTCAAGCGTGTGAAATCTGTGTTGAATGGGCGGTTCTGAGACAAAGGGGAACTGATATGGTGACTTATTTAGAAATGGGAACTTAACTGATGTTTCGTGGTGTTACCAGACTGCTGTGACTATGCTTAGTTTTATGACTAAACCAATGTTAGTTATTTGGTTAATTCCCCACGGTTATCTGAGTTATTTGGATTTTGAATTCAACCTTTCGTTTAATCATTTTGTTAGGAACCTGATTCATTTAGTTAATGCTTTGCTTTTAAATAAATATGTTTTTGTAGTTCACGAGTCTGATTTCTTTGCCTTTAGGTATTAGAGAGATAGAGAGAGAGAGAGAGAGAGAGAGAGAGAGAGAGAGAGAGGAGAGAGAAAACGGATGTCACCCAGTGCGTGCTGTACGCCCATCGCTACCAAAACCTTTTAAGATTACCAAGGTTGGAACCTCGGTAATATATATGTTATGTTTTAATGTTTTCAGTACTGTACAAATATACATACATACATACATATATATATATATATATATATATATATATATATATATATATATATATATATATATATATATATATATATACATATTTCAACTTTGTAAATTAGTCTATAATAATCTACAACAAATTAGTTAAAAATGTCTTAACCAGTTACTTTGTTAGTTTTAATTCTAATGACTAGTTTTAATTTAAATCTATAAAACCTCATTCATGGTTAAATTGATATCCTTGCTTCCCTCTACGCCAATAACCTACTTTGGTCATAAATGGCCCTTCATTCTATTATCAAACTCCATTAAGTAATTCAGCTGGTGAGATTAATATTAATGGTCAAGGAATAGCACGTGAAGAGGAGGAAAGTTAGGCAAAGAGAGAGAGAGAGAGAGAGAGAGAGAGAGAGAGAGAGAGAGAGAGAGAGAGAAGGGTGTTTGCTCATAAGAATTTATAATTTTCTTAATGAAGGACTTTGTCAGAGTTAGTAAGCTTTAAAAAAAGTCTTTGTGTATATGATTCCATCAAAAACTTCAGATTTGTTTCTCGTCATTGTTTACATCAAGAATGTTTTATGAGTCACGAAGTCAATCACTAGATCTCCTTGGAGTGCTTTTTTTCTAAATATAAATATTTATATGTACACCGTAAATGACATTGCACAAGACTGACAATTATATTCATGAACCTTTAGCAAAGAGGGGAGCGAGGGACTTTATAAAGCTTTTATAAATAATGCAGAGGTCATCAACACCATTTTTGTCACTGTCACTTTTCGAGCTTGCACATAAGCAGGAACAAAAAAGGGGGAGATTTTAAAGATGAATCTACTTTGATTTTAAGCAAGTCAAATAATTTCACACCATTCTCTTAATTTTTCAAATTACAGTATTAAATTGATTATATTGCCTTTTTTTTGGAAGACTTGATGATATATTTATCTGAAGGAAACGTGAATTTCCAAATCTAGGAGACCCTATCGTGAAGTAACCTATAACCTAATTATAATAATGTAAAGATATATCATGTAAACATATGTAAACAATCTGTTTGATAACGTCATTGCTCCAGTTCTGAGACAACAGTGCTTTGATGTTAAATGAATTTCACTCAAAAAAAAAAAAAAAAAAAAAAAAAAAAAAAAAACCTGTAAATATATTAATCTTTCCTGTAATCACGAAAGAGCCTTCACCGGAAAATGAAGATGTTTAGTGAGGGACGAGGTGCAATTTCCTTCCTAAGAAAGCAGTGTAGGAAAGGAAAAATATATATATTCCATTTCAATTAACAAGAACCAATTTCATTACCAGCGTAAAAGTGCCTTTCCACTTATAACATCTTATTCTGTAACTTTCATTTGAAGCCGAAAGCATCTTCCTGGTTATATTGACACTTCAGCGGCAAAATATCTCGAAATATATAGCGATGTTGAACAATCGTGATTGCATCAACAAGTCGAGGGTATAATTCGAAATCCGGGACTGAGTGACATAATACTTGACTAGAGGGTGTCGGTAGTAGACCTGCCTCGTTCAGGTATTGATGCAACTTGCATCTTTTATTAATTTTTTATTACTTATTATTATTAATTAATTATTATTATTATTTAATTAATTTTTTCTGAAGGGAGTCAGAACGTCTTCTAAGTCCCTGTTTATCTACTCATACCAACCTGTTTAAAAGAACTTGAAGAAATGGTTTTCCAGTTAAGCCATTATTTCAGAAGAATAAAGTTCTTAATTAGGTCTCCTATTGACTGCCGGGGTTTGATGAAGACGGCAATGAAATGTTGAAAATCTACCGGAGTTTCTTAATTACAAAAACGTCACCAAAACATTGTTCACGAACCATCGTGGATAATCGGTACCTTTGAAGAAATCAAAATGAAACTTGTTGGAATCTTCAGTGAATCCGGGCGTTGGGCCCTCGCAGTTTAGGACGCAACAAATTTGGTCTCTTTGGAATTACTTACTGGTTTTCTTGTAAGTTCTAACTGCAGAAAAAGTAGGTTCAACGTACCACTAAAACAGCGGAGTAACATTTAACATTAACAAGACTTGTACCAGTCGACGAAGATTATTCATGAAACTGAAATTCTATTACTGATGAAGCCTCTGTCATTCTGGCGCTTAACTCCGATAAAGTAATCACTCCTTCGTGAGTATATTGCGACATGAAACAGGCTCTCAAATTCCTTTGTCAGCATTTGAATGATACACATTATCAAGACTCTCCTATATTCGTTGCAAAGCAATCTTTCTCCTGTATTCGTTGCAAAGCAATCTTTCAAAAATGTTGATCAAGATGTTGTCTATATAATTGACTACAAGAATCATATTCGACAATGACGAGAGGTTAGGGTAAAATAATCAAGAGTATATTCAAGTAAATCATTAGTAAGCTACCATGATTCCAGTTAACATCACGATCTGACGCTGTTATCAACACATTTCACAAGATAAAGCGAGTAAAAGATCAGAATTGAAGCCCTTCACTCGCATTTACCTACGGTTATGTTCTTCTTCGACTCAAGATCGCATTCATATTTTTTGTTCTTTTTTGTATATAATGTTCGAGACTTAAGCAATTTTACTGAAATATTCAACAAAAACGTAGTATGCGCATTTCAACTGGACCTAAGCAGGTGCACTTTGAGCTTCCAAGACGATTTTTTTTCTCATTAGTGTTGTAATCTTCGCAACTCCGAGTGTATACCGAGTAATTCGAGATGAAGCCGACAGCTTAAAACCTCCCTTTTCCACCTGACTTTTAATCTTCATATTTGTTTAGTAATGAGGAGGCTTAACCTCTATGAAATATGCAAATTATGTTCACCTGTTTTAGACATTTTCCTTTTCGGCTTTTAATGGCCTTTCACCTGTTAAGCCTTGAGCTGCCCCATTCATAAATATCTTATGAGAATTAAGAAAGGGTCTTACAGACTGGCGTCAGTCATTACGACTGAAAATCCCAAAGGGCTCTAACAAGGAACCTCTGGTAATACGAGTTTCATTAACTATGCAAATATCAGGAGTCTGCAAGCTGATCTGAGTGAAGTGAGGATTTTCTAAAAAGTTTTATAGGAGAACAAAAATTATTTCTGTTTACTCTTCCATAGAGTTGCTTTTCAACTGGATCGATTGTTCCGTTACGTGGTGAGAATATTGAATATCTGACTTGTGTGTAAAAATCTAATACCCTGTAGAAGACTATTTTCTTATCTATTGAGGTTATTAGATGATATGAAACTTTTCTACTTCTCTCTCTCTCTCTCTCTCTCTCTCTCTCTCTCTCTCTCTCAGAGAGAGAGAGAGAGAAGAGAGAGAGAGAGAGAGAGAGAGAGAGGGTTGGGAACAAAAGACTTGGTTTTAAATTCCACACCGTTAAAAACATGACCTTCGTAAAGCTAAAGGCTGAAGATAAAAAAGAATACACACACAACTCACAATACACATTATATATATATATATATATATATATAGTAATATATATATATATATATATATTATATATATATATATATATATATATATATATATATATATATATATATATATATATATATATATATATATATATATATATATATATATATATATATATATATATATATATATATATATATATATATATATATATATATATTATATATATATATATATATATATATATATATATATATATATATATATATATATATATATATATATATATATATATATATATATATATATATAGAATATAATATATATATATATATATATATATATATATATATATATATATAGTATATATATATATATATATATATATAATATATATATATATATATATATATATATATATATATATATATATAGATATATATATATATATATATATATATATATCTATATATATATATATATATATATAATATATATATAATATATATATAATATATACATATATATATATATATATATATATATATATATATATATATATATATATATATATATATCTCGAAAAGTAATTAAAAAACAATATATCTTAGATAGTCTATTTCAAATGAAATTCCTTTGAAAAACCTACCATCTGTGACGAAATCAGAAACTATACAGACTGGAAAATATTCTCAATCATAAAGAAAAAATAGTTTGCTCCTAAAGGTTTTCTGGGGCTGTCAGAAGTATACGAAATAAGAATTGTGGTAAATTTAAGATCTACTACTTCACTAAGAATGAATTTTTCATAAATGAAAACATTTACATGCAAATGTAAAATGGAGTAAAAGGCAGAACTTGGTTCTCTTAGTGAGTGATTTGTACTTCAAACGAGATCTGCGTTGTGTTGACGTTATCAAGTTGATTAACGAGAACGGAGTCGGTTTTATCTGAAATACAGTTCCTAAACCCAGGGACGGAAATGGAAATGATATCGCAATTTAGATAGCTTTAACAGGGTTCCTGATAATTAGCGGAGATTATCCAGAGATTTGTATGTTTATCACAATCCAAATTTAATTAATGTAAGCATTTATAACCAGATGGTTATCTTTGCAATATTAATCGCGTAAAGTGCATTTTCTTACATTTCTGAAGGTAGACATGAGTAATATATTCATGAATCTGCACTGATTAGGTTATTCTTTATGTTAATGAATATATTTGCCAGAAGAAAAAAAGTAAACTGTACTTCAGTAAGTAAAAGTCAAACGAAAAATTATTTGTGTCTAATGCGTGTTGTGCAAGAATTCCACTGGCCACTGATGCTTTGGGGTTATGCAAGGCATATATACATATATATATTTTTACGTATTTAGCGGCCTTGAGAGAGGCTATATACGTAAACGGAAATAATTGAAGGAAGACAAGTTGAAATTAATTGAGCTTACCGCATATTCATGAATATATTACTCATGTCTATGAGTAATATATTCATTTTTATAGAACTTATATATATATATTATATATATATAATATATATTAATATATATATATGTATATAAATAAATAGATATAGTAGATTATAGAGAGATTATAGATATTATAATAGTATTAAGATAAGATATTTATGATATAATAATATTTAGATTTATATAGATATATATATATTAATATATAGATATAATTATATATATAATATATATATTATATATAATAATATATAATAATGTTTTAGATATATATTATATATATTAGATAATATAGTTATAGAGATATTATATATATATATATATATAATCGTATGATATAATATAGGATATAGTATGTATGGTTATACATATTATATATAGATATATATAGAGAATAATATATATATATAGATATATATAGATAATATAGAATATATATAATGTCTATGGAGATAAATATATAGATGATATATTATATTATATAGATAGATTATATAAATAGATATATATTATATATAATATTAGATTATATATAAAATCGGATATTAGTAATAGAGATTAAGTTAATATTATATATATATTTATTCATATATTATATTTATTATATAATATAGATATAAACATGAGTTAAGATATAATTATGATATATATATATATATATAATATTATAGATATTAATATTATATATTATAAATTTTAGAATATATGACATAATAGTACATGTAGATATATATGAATATAATAGATAATATTATATATATATATAGATACAGATTAGATACTATAGATATAGATATATAGAATGGATATATATAATATATTTTATATATGGATATATATATTATAGATATAATAACTAAGAATATTGATATATAGATATCCATATATATATACATATATATATATTAATATTATATATATATGATAGATAAACTATAATATATATATTTAGATATATATATATCTATATAGATAGATATCGACTAGATAATAGATAGAGAGGATATATATATATATGATTATATTATATATATTATATAGATTATATATTATATATATATAGACATATATATATATATATAATGTAATAAAGATCTATATAGAAGATAATATTATATATGGTATATATGATATCTATCTTATATATATAGAAATATATATATATATATTATATATATCGATAATATATATACATATATATCTATATAATATATATAATTATAGATGTATAATATAATATTATTATATATATATATATATATATATATATATAATATATAGTATATAATATATATTATATATATATATTATATATTATAATATACTATCTTAATATATATAATTTAAATATATAATATATATATATATATATATATATATAGATATATATAAATATCTATATTATATTATATATATTATATATATTATATATGTATTATAGTATAATATATATATCGTATGACAATATATATTATAGCTCATAATATATATATTATATAATTATTAGATATTATATAAATAGATATATATAATATTATATATATATATATATAATATATATTGAACAGCGATGTGGGCATCGCCCCCTCTCTGCCATTTTCATATTTGGTATGCGTTTTAGCTATAGCTTAGTAAACTGGTTACACTCAGTCTCTCCCCCTCTCTTTCTCTCTCTCTAGGCGGTCACTGGCATTGCCTTCTCTCCCTCTCTCTCTCTCTCTCTCTCTCTCTCTCTCTCTCTCTCTCTCCATTCCATCAGGTCATCAAATCAGAGCCGGAGTTACAAAAATACATACGTTTATTCAAAGTAAAGTACTAACTGAATAATTCAGAGTCTTACAGGATCATTAATGGAATGATAGTAGTTCAAGTCTCACAGACAACCCCCCAGTATTTAAATGTCTTAATCAGTAATTAGTCACACTAATTATCTCTTCTCCAAGATACAGTCCCCTCATTAGGATACTCAGTACCCTCACTAGAACCGGCCATTACAGCTTGGAACTTCACAAACTTTAACAAATATAATTTTCGCAGAGCTATCCCAGCATTCTGCCTTTTCTCCCGTAGCTGTCTCCCTAGTTCTTGGCTAAAGATGCCATTATAAATGGACATAGTTTGTATACGTACACATGAATTCACACTCTTCGTCAACACCCCAATTAACTGGTCGCAGCCAGTTTTCAAAGGCACCTTGAACAAGCCCTCACGAACTCACATACCCACAGAACGAACATTGACCTGCTTAAGTAAGCATCTTATTGACACACCATCCCAGAAATGATTTATCAGCTTTCTCTAGGTGTTGCCTCGGACTCTGTCTCCATGGGAAGTTCAAAATAATGAATCTGCACATTCCAAAAAAGACACAGCACATCACATCACAATGGCATATTAAACATATTATTAATTATAGCCCTCTTTTATGTAACATATATATATATATACATACACGCTAGTTTTGATCCTTATTTATTTCAACATACGTATTATGAAACTCGATGCTATGCATAATGGTTAGCTTGATTATCTTTCCTGAATTAAGTATTTCTTTGTTGATATAACTGAAAGGATTATGCTCTGGTGAATTTAGAAAGGAGTCACACTAAATATTATCAAATAATTCAGTGTATTTAAAAAAGAAATCTCTGTGACTAAAGATATTCATTTCCCAGATGAATCAAGTTTTCTCACAAGACTGATATAATCCTTCAGTGCTTTAGAAAATTAGATAATTTGCTTCTCTCCCTTCAAAATGGTACACTATTTGTAATTATTTCACTTTTCATAAAACGTAAGGCAAACAACAGAGATAAGCGAACATAGCTGAATGAATCTATGCACTCTGTGTCTAAATAAGATAATGTATATTAATCATCTTTAACAAATTTACATGATACTGATGTAATCTGATATAATCTACCACTGATGTAATCTGATACCTGATGTCATCTACCACTGATGTAATCTGGTGCCTGATGTAATCAGACACCTGATGTAATTCAAATCTGATGTAATACGTCTTTATTCTTGTGACGATGAATAAATTAACCTCAAATCCTTTAACATCATAATTACAAGCACACCGAGAGACAATAAAATGTGGAAATCATAAAGAAATGGCCCTTAACTTTTAAATGGTCTGAGACTGTGTAATTCTGGCAACTTCTGGAAACGCTCAATATATATTCCAGAATCTCTTCCTCAAATTCTCCAAAGCAGAATGGATCCGTAACAGTCACTGAATCCAATTTCCTGAATTCCTTGTTTCGATTGCAAACATTTCCAGATTGACTCTGCCACACGCACTGTTTTATTTGCATGTTTATTGCATGGTTTAAGGATACGTCAACTATTTGCAGTCAAGTAAAAATGTCATTTCTTTTCCCAGACGATTGGCTATTTTTTGCGATTATTTCATGTTGAAATGTATTGTGATTTTGTGTCAAATAGTTTTTCTTTTGATTGAAGATAAAAACGAATTCCTTAACCGAAGTCTATTTCTGTCATCTTTGTGTCAGATAATGACATCAAATATATATTTACTACTACATGAATATGGCTTTTTCTGCCATATTAGTGACAAATGTGACTATGAGACTTTATAGATATTAGTCGTAACTTTCATCATTGCCACTGTTACTGAAAACACAGATAAAAATTACAGTCAATCAAAAAAGAACAGTGAAATAATAGTATGATATTAATAATGACACATACACAAACACGATTACAATAAAGATCTAATTAGAAAAACAGGTTATCGCCTAAACGAGATATACAAAATTTATGGACCTTGGAAAAGAAACACGAAGTATTTTTCAAAAGTACCAAACTATCATGAATCGGAAGGAAACTACCCCCCACACCCACCCCACCCCATCCCCCTATCTCTCTCTCCTCTCTTCTCTCCTCCGGTCCGATCTCCCTCAATCCTCCTCTTCTCTCTCTCTCTCTCTCCTATGTTTGAATTACTGCCTTCATTTCCATTACAATTTTTTTTACTATCAACAAATACTCTTGATATTACAGATTTTAAACCAGTTCTCTTCACACCTGTAACAACCACCAATAATAATTTGCTTATGTTCTCTATATTGTTCCTGCCAAGAAAGATATAGTGAGGGTCATTATTGGCCAATACAAAGAGCCATCTGTAGCTAATGTAGGGAACCATCTGTAGCACCCAGCTGGAAAACGCTACAAACATATTTCTTTCTGGCATATGGTCGATAGGGAAACCCAATTTTTACTTAAATTGCCTTCCATAAATTTCGAGACGTTGGGGACCTATATTGTCAAAATAGGGCAACTGAATTTTTTTTCCTTTTTTTTGTATTCACGTCATAGACCCCTCAAGGGGTCTATGATTCACGTCCTGTAAGCCACACACCAGAATAATTTTTCTACCAGTGAAAGCTAATGCTGTGAAAATTTCATGTTTTTTCTATTACATTGTAATATTGGTAAGTTCAACTTGAACACTGCATTTATATTTTATGATTTTTTTTTTATGAATTCTACTATAAATAATGCAAATACGTACATATGTATATATATTTCCAAACACAAATATATGTTTATACCCTTGATCACGCGAATCAGGGTAAGAAAACTGACGATAATGATTAGTTTTTAGGCTAATTTTTTTCCTTCAATATACACTGCAGAGTCGTGATTACTCATTTTCCGTATCAGAATTACAACACAAAGCTATCAATGGGTGCAAATTAATCAAGAGCATTTTACGGTTTCCAATAACACGACGAAAATTTTGCTCGACCAGCATTCGACGGAATTAATCTGGATACGAATGCAAATATTGGATATTGCAAATTGACAGTAATATTTATAAATTATTTTGCTTTGGCGTTAGAGATATTTTTATAATTCCGCGACATGCACAGGCATTTTGTATGTCTCTAATTCTTCCATTATACTCTTTCATGTTATTGTTACTATTATTGAGAGACGTATTAAAATCTTTCCATTTCTGCTCTGACTGTCATACTCAGATTTATAATTTTTTCTCTGATTTTACATATTTGCGAATGTCATCCCTCGTAATTCTGAGAATCCCATCAAAGCCTTTGAATACATTCGGTTTTCATACAGGATCCGTATGAGTTCAATATTTGTCACTATTAAGTTTCTACTCAACATTTTTTACCGTAAATCACCGATTGTTCGCTGTCGTTTTCGTATACCTAATTATTCATTTACATTTGTATTTTGCGCCGATCTTATGTTGACTGTTATGTTTCATTTCTGTTCATGATGCTAATTCCGTTGTCCACAAGCGCGAGTGAAGACTTATTTTGCAGTAAACCTTCATCCATATGCATGCACTACACTGGCATAGCTCCAGCAATAACAAAATCCTCATTTTTCTTTTACGGTTCAATAAATAATGCATCTTGGCAGAAAGAAGCGGGATAAAAAAAAATTATCATAGGCTTGCAACGTAGGAGATATTCAAATATCAAAAACATGTAGGCAAACTTTTATTAATTAATGATTCACTTTGTCAAAGTAAGCACCGATATATCCTGAGGGCAAAGGGCCTCGTATGGTTTGAACTTTCGGGATGGGAAGCAACAGATGGAAAGATATCGGCTGATATTTGTTTTTGTTTAGGTCAATTAGAGGCATCGGGACAACATCCTCGTGATTGTTACCCTTCTCGTCAAATGAGACTAAAGTTTGTGACGTGTTATCTTTTAGCATAACGACCAAATAATTCAGATTATAATAATTTTTTTGTTTCATTAACTGCTTCAACCTCTAATGTAACCATATATTATTCGAAAATAGCATTTAAATAATCTACGTTTCATTAATTCTAAATTGTAACATTATTTAATCTAATGATGTTGGATTAATAATGAGGAATGGAATTAATTACTTTTCACCCTATCAAGAGAGGTAATAAATGGTTAGATAAATCTAGTACACCTTTCTTCTATAATATCTAGAGACATAATAAAATAAGCATTCATTTTAAATATCCAAAAGCCTGCTGACTAAGAGCTAAGATACAAAAGCATTTTGAAAAATAGTTGTGATTAATTTTGCTAACTTTTTAGACCGAAATATTCTATATTCAAAGAACAAGAGATAAATAAAATTCTCTCTCTCTCTCTCTCTCTCTCTCTCTCTCTCTCTCTCTCTCTCTCTCTCTCTCTCTCTCTCTTTGTCTGGATAGATGTTGGCATTCTTAGCATACTTTTCTATATCAAAGAGTAGGAGCTAAAAATACCAGAAATGGAGGAATGTTGTATAGGCAATCAAATGCCTTTGGCATTCGGTAATGGGAGAGAAAAAGTCATGGGATACTAAGTAATAATATGGTAAACGTAAAACAGTATCTGTAAACGTATTACAAATATTAAGGATTCTCAGTGAAAAGATGTAAAATAAAATGTTATTCAAGCTGTAATTCTTTTATGTAGAGAAATATTTTCAGATTATATTGTCTTTACTTTGTATATTCTATATGTATATGGCGCTGAGTAGAAATATATAAAAAAAAAAACATCTATTGATTATTATTATTATATTCATTATTATTATATTATTATTATTAATTATTATTATTATTATTATTGTTGTTGTTGTTTCTTGTTATTTGTATCCCCTGTCCTACAATCATTTTCTATCTATCTTCGTAATTATCCATTGATTTCCTCTTATTCAACTAAAGAAACGATTAAATAAGGAGACCTGAAATTTATAAATCAGAAAATATAATATATTCGCGAGACTCGCAAAACTCTAGTAACTATAAAGGCCTGACATTATATGTCATTAATTAAACAGAGGAAACGTAATTCTAGGCATCCTAATTAGGGTGATGCTGTTTGCTACCTATTTAGAGCTTCAGGCTGTTGTTT
>NC_061109.1:63710123-63712623 GCF_015104395.2 Macrobrachium nipponense
CTCTCTCTCTCTCTCTTTTAGCAACCTTTCCCTTTTCTACGGTCATCAGAGAAACAACGTTGTATGTTGAAATAATATTGTCTCCCAGTTAGAGGACCTCTCTAGTATTGCCCAATCATTGTTGACTGTTTGTATCATTTTATGGCCTACAGTTCTTTGGACAGTGGGTCTATTATGTGCGCTCGTCTGTATCCACACGTTGAGAGGGATACTTCCTCCAACAAAGCAATGCAAAATTTGCAAAGGTCAAGAGCTAGGATATGTCACCCTTGTCAAACTATAGAGATTTATTGAAGGAAGAAGAAATAGAAGGGAAAACAATGCCGCAGTTTCTAGAATTTCATATCTATTTCATTTTCTAAGCAATGCAATCTTGAATCCAGGCTTCAAAGTATATATATATATATATATATATATATATATATATATATATATATATATATATATATGATATATATATATATATATATCTGTGCGTGTGTGTGCAAGCGAGCGTGTATAGGTGTGTGTTTGTATATACGTTATATATAGTATATATATATATATATATATCATATATATATATATATATATATATATAATATATATATACATATATATATATATATATATATATATATATATATATATATATATATATATACACGAGTGATGTAAGCTCTTCGCAAAAGCCAAAATTTTCCTCACACCACAGAGCAATGATAAGTGAAGCCAATTAGCCTAATGGAGATGGTGCGTGTACTTGACCTCAGTATGGGTTGCAACAACCAAACAGCCGAGGTCCCATTCAAAGTAAAAGACGCATAACGCAATCATTGGTAGATCGCGTAAGTTGTTTCACTAATGCCTGGCATAATGGCAGAATCGATGGAAGGAATTTGGCAACAGAGAGAGAGAGAGAGAGAGAGAGAGAGAGTTGCACAATAAAATAACAGCCTATCACTGCAGCGTACTCTACCGGTCATTTCAGCGCAGCTTTGGCTCATTTTCCCTTCCTTGCAATGGAATGGCCACCTAAGTAGATTCAGTGAACCTGGCAACCTTTACTGAGGCTTCTCCAGCCATTAGGTCTGAAGATACAATTCGTTAACTGTAGTGTTTCGTTTCTTGGTATTACTGTTACCACAGCTGTAATATTCCTACAATAGAAATAATAATAATAATAATAAATAATAATAATAATAATAATAATAATAATAATAATAATAATAACGAGAACTCAAGGGATAAAGTTACCAGATGGGAGCAACATCAAACACATAGATGAGACAGGATACAAATACCTGAGAATAATGGAAGGAGGGGATATAAAACACCAAGAGATGAAGGACACGATCAGGAAAGAATATATGCAGTGACTCAAGGCGATACTCAAGTCAAAACTTAACGCCGGAAATATGATAAAAGCCATAAACACATGGGCAGTGCCAGTAATCAGATACAGCACAGGAATAGTGGAATGGACGGAGGCAGACCTCCGCAGCATAGAAGGAAACTGAAGGAATGATAACAGCGGCACAAGATCAGACCCTAAGAACCAGATAGACGGAAATAACATCTCTCCCATATGTAGGAAGTGCAATACGAAAAATGAAACCATAAACCACATAGCAAGCGAATGCCCGGCACTTGCACAGAACCAGTACAAAAATAGGCATGATTCAGTGGCAAAAGCCTCCACTGGAGCCTGTGCAAGAAAAACATAACAGCTACCTTGCAGTAATAAGTGGTACGAGCACCAAACCTGAGGGAGTGATAGAAAACGATCACGCAAAGATCCTCTGGGACTATGGTATCAGAACGGATAGGGTGATACGTGCAAACAGACCACACGTGACGTTGATTGACAAAGTCAAGAAGAAAGTATCACTCATTGATGTCGCAATACAATGGGACACCACAGTTGAAGAGAAAGAGAGGGAAAAAATGGATAAGTATCAAGATCTGAAAATATGAAAAAGAAGGATATGGATATGCCAGTGGAAATTATACCCATAATCATAGGAGCACTAGGCACGATCCCAAGATCCTGAAAAGGAATCTAGAAAAACTAGACGCTGAAGTAGCTCCAGGACTCATGCAGAAGAGTATGTCCTAGAAACGGCCCACATAGTAAGAAAAGTGATGGACACTCCTAAGGAGGTAGGATGCAACCCGGAACCCCACAATATAAATACCACCAGTCGAATTGGAGGACTGTGGATAGAGCAAAAAAAAAAAAAAAAAAAAATAAATAAAAAAAATAATATAATATCATATATATATATTATATATATATAGATACTATATATAATATATAGATATATAGATATATATGATATATATATAGATATATATATATAGTATATATATATATATTACTATAAATATATATGTATATATATATAGATATAGGTATATATAATATATATATGTATATATATAATATATATATATATATATATATATATATATATATATATATATATATATATATATATACTATATATATATATATATA
>NC_061109.1:63719101-63741601 GCF_015104395.2 Macrobrachium nipponense
TTGAGAAACATCTTGATCAACATTTTTGAAAGATTGCTTTGCAACGAATACAGGAGAACGGTTGCTTTGCAACGAATATATGAGAGTCTTGATAATGTGTATCATTCTAATGCTGACAAAGGAATTTAAGAGCCTGTTTCATGGAGCAATATGCTCAGGAAGGAGTGATTACTTTATCGGAGTTAAGCGCCTGAATGACAGAGGCTTCATCAGTAATAGAATTTCGGTTTCATGAATAATCTTCGTCGACTGGTACAAGTCTTGTTAATGTTAAATGTTACTCCGCTGTCTTAGTGGTACGTTGAACCTCCTTTTTTTGCAGTTAGAACTTACAAGAAAACCAGTAAGTAATTCCAAAGAGACCAAATTTGTTGAGTCCTAAACTGCGAGGGCCCAACGCCCGGATTCACTGAAGATTCCAACCAGTTTCATTTTGATTTCTTCAAAGGTACCGATTATCCACGATGGTTCGTGAACAATGTTTTGGTGACGTTTTTGTAATTAAGAAACTCCAGTAGATTTTCAATATTTCATTGCCGTCTTCATCAAACCACGGCAGTCTTCTCTCATTAAGGTTCCCATTTGCACTAAAACAACTGAAAAAATAACTGAATCCAAAACAGCGGACGAAAATACAGCTCTTACCACCATCGGCGTAAACTCTGGACTATCTCCAACAAACAAAATACCACAAGGCTAAAATATTACATCTCTAATTCCCCTCGTAATCGGACTCTAAAAACTGTGCCAGTAAAATAACCTCGAAAAGCATCTCTAAGGAACTCAATGTTACCGTCAAAAACTGTAAACTCTCTGTTTAGCATAACTGCTGAGAAGAGCAAAAACTTGGCAAAAAAAAAAAAAAAAAAAAAAAATGGCCAAACAATTATAGAAAAAATCCTCAGTGTGCCATAACTCATTACAACAAAACCACAAATCCGAAGTGTCTAAACAAAGGCTTCCCCATATCCATTTCGTCACAGGCCACCAGACGCTTAATCAAGTTTCCTTTCTCTGGCAAACTTGCCACAAACACAACAAGTGTATAGTGCAAGAGGCAAATAATTTCCGGGACATAATTATCCAGAAAAAAAAAAAAAAAATGTAGTGCCATTATGTACACATTCAAAAATGCAAAAAAATCTCCCCTAAATCAATTTGCAGCATCAAACGGCTGAAATTATAAACACATTCCTGAACAATGATTCCAAGTCATGAACTGAGATATTAAAAATCTACACAAACTGTTCTGAGAGAAAAATAAATTCAAATTCGCTCATGATAAAAAAAACTTACGTCAGCAATGGCTAACGTCCAAAAGGGGAAAATAAAAAAACCAATGGCATTGTTGAATGTTCCTGTGACACCTGTAACATCTGTGACTCACGTAGACTTAAAGTAATTATCTACTGAACCCATAAAAAAAGAAGAAAAACTCTTAGGGCTATCACAAAAAAAAAAAAAAAAAAAAAAAAAAAAAAACAAAAAAAAAAAAAAAAAAAAAAAAAAAAACACCTGGGCAAAAGAAGACCAGTAGGTTTTCTCACTTCCCTCACCTTTACTTTTACCATAGTCATTGAACAGGGCATTAACACAATATCCTCCGATAAAACACCTTTATATTTGTGGTTAGTGCCTCCCTTTCCACAATCCCAAACAACACCACCCTTAGTTCTCATTACATCAACCCCATTGTTAGTATCAGTATCACCAATATTAGTACCAGTATCAACACCCATAATATCATTGGCACATTCACCAAAATTATTACCACCGTGAACTCCAGTAGAATCCCCGTATCTCCCGTATCACCAGTATGGGTTTTAATATTACCACTCCCCAGTATCATCACCATTAGCATCACCAAACACATCCCCTTTTTCAAATAATCTCCATATCCTCAGTTCTAATCACGTCCTCTACCGTTGTGTAAACTATAGGCCTGGGCTCTGGGCTCTGGGACGTCCCAAAGTGCAAGAAAAACTTGCGCCATATTCATTTCATATTCATTTTCTCTTTAAGCAAAAGAAAAGAAAAAAACAAAAATAGTTCTTAAAGAAACCCTACGGGCATAACACATCATCTCTTAGTGGCTAACAGCTGATTGCAAGAACATGGCATTGAACTTTTCTTTTCCAAGGCCAAACGGAGTAGACAAGAGAGAAAAAAAAATAATGGATTCACTCACTCCTTAACCACGGTAAAAAAAAAAAAAAAAAAAAAAAAATTTCACCTCAGAAAATACGCTGAGTGAGTATGCATAAGAGACATTGTCTCCAAGACAATCTAAGCACCTTGATAACTGAGCTGCATGTTTGAAACCTTATATGAATAGGTATGTATTAAAAAAAAGAAAAAAAAAGTGTCGCCTTTAAATACGCTGCCACCACATCTACTATTACCGAGGTTCCAACCTCGGTAATCTTGAAAGGTTTTGGTAGCGATGGGCGTGCAGCAGGCACTGGGTGACATTCGTTTTTTCTCTTTCTCTCTCTTCAACACCCCCCCCCCCCCCCCCCCCCCCCCCCTCTCTCTCTCTTTCACACCCCTCTCTCTCTCTCTCTCTCTCTCTCTCTCTCTCTCTCTCTCTCTCTATTACCCAAGGCAAATAAATCAGACTCGTGAAGTACAAAAATACATTTATTTAAAAGCAAAGCATTAACTAAATGAATCAGGTTCTTAACAAAATGGTTAAACGAAAGGTTGAATTCAAAATCCAAATAATTCAGATAACCCTGGGGATTTAACCAAATAACTAAAATTGGTTTAGTCATAAAACTAGGCATAGTCACATCAGTCTAGTAACACAAGGAAACATCAGTTAAGTTCCCATTTCTAAATAAGTCACCATATCAGTTCCCCTTTGTCTCAGAACCGCCCATTCAACACAGATTTCACACGCTTGATTAAAAGTACTGTCAAAGGAGCCATCTTGGCCCTTGGCCGATTTTGTAGCGATCTCCCATTTTGGATAACTTACACTCTCATTATGTAGGGAAAAAGCTTCCACGAACGCAAGCACGAATTAACAACCCAAGATACTCCCAGATAAGTGCCGTCACTAATTTCATCACAAGTTCATGACGTTATTATACAGATCATTGTTCACGCCCAAGAAACAGCCCCAAACCAGATTCATAAAGCATATCTGCATCCGCCCGTGCATAGAAACAGCGACTTCGACATCGCGCCACCCAAGGAAGATTCGCCAGCATATCCAAAGCTGAGCGGTCTTGTCACTTAGGACCACTGGTTCCATGGAGAAGCTAAATTGATGATCCCTACATTCTAGAAATGTAATTGCCTATCACATCCGCTCATTCAGAAAGAAAAGATACAAATCGCATTCACAACGGTGTCTTAATTATATTGTCAATTACTCCTTATTGCATATACATAAATAAAGATTCGTGCCTCTAAGTGGCCCATCAAATAATAGAACCCCATATTCATATTCACCTTTAAAGCTAGTTAACATTTTAAAGGAGTTATATTTTATCAGATGTCTTTACATTCCCAGTTCATCCCTGTTCCCTTTTCCTTCTGAGAGCAGCCAGATTCGCTGAACAGCAGCACCAGTTGTGTGGAACAGAGTCCTTGAGGATATCGTGCAATTGCAATTTCTAAAGTTCAATCGAAGGTGTAATGATTATGACCCTAATACAGTTTTTGTATTTCAATTATTTACTTACATTTTTTTGTTTATTAATTTGGTAATATCTTTATTAATTTCTTCTTTTTTCTTTTGTATAAGAAGACCTGTACATCTGTGCCTTCAATTATCTTCTGTTACTTTTTTTAAAGAACGCCATAATATTATTTGGCAACCTTGAATTTCAAGTCAATGGCCCCCGTGGGCTTGTTGCATTTGAAAAGTGTTCATCTCTGAATAAAATAATAATAATAATAATAATAATAATAATAATAATAATAATAATAATAATAATAATAATAACAGAGTTGAAGAGAAAGAGAGGGAAAAATGGATAAGTATCAAGATCTGAAAATAGAAATAAGAAGGATATGGGATATGCCAGTGGGAAATCGTACCCATAATCATAGGAGCACTAGGCACGATCAAGATCCCATGAAAAGGAATCTAGAAAAAACTAGAGGCTGTTGAAGTAGCTCCAGGACTCATGCAGAAGAGTTGTGATCCTAAGAAACGGCAACACATGTAAGGAAAGTGATGGACTCCTAAGGAGGCAGGATGCAACCCGGAAACCCCACACTATAAATACCACCCAGTCGAATTGGAGGACTGTGATAGTACTAAATAATAATAATAATAATAATAATAATAATAATAATAATAATAATAAAAATAAACCAGTAATTCCCCTAAAGGACTGAGGATAACACTGTTCGTGATCTTTGTCTGCATCACTGTCTATTACAACGACCTGCGTTTGGGGATGATTTGTTCCATTTCTCGCTTTCATGATTAAAAGAAAAAAATAAAGATCCGTCTTTTGGGAGCATGAAGTCAAACAAAGGAAGGAAAGTCTTTGAGTAATTAAACTTTTGCAGGAAAAGTTACGAACTTTTGTATTCTGGAATATAAGTCAACGAATAACTAACTCTGACTTTGAAGTGAAAAAGAATGGATGAGTTCCTACATTTGTTTTATTGCTAGTACATTATTACAGAGAGAGAGAGAGAGAGAGAGAGAGAGAGAGAGAGAGAGAGAGAGCAAAGTTTAAAACTCTCCATGGTTATTAGGCAATGTTAGGGAGAGTGAGAATCCGATCTTATTTTAATTTTGCTGTGTCTTGGTGACCTTGTGTTGTCTATGTGAGAGGGAGAGTGAAAAGGGTATCATGATAACGAACGTCCGTCTGAACAGACAAATTCCAAGAGTCCCACAGGGGCCCATTCATTAAGACCACATTAGTTGAAACAACGACCACAGTAATGAAATAAAAAGTCAAGGAAAAAACCTACCTTAATGTTCCTCTTCATTAATTGTTAACACCAAGTCATTCGCTGCCATAAGGGAAATTAAGACACCAGAATGAAATCATTTTTGGGCGCAGGAAGCCTTTAGGTAATTTCCATTAAGCTCACCGCAGAGAGCTTCTTTACATAATCATGTTATCCTGTTTCCAGCCATGCTGGAACGTTAAGCCCTTTATGAGGTGATTAACAAGTTTCCAGGTTAGAAGTGAAGACCAGGTCCACGTCATGCTTCATAAGTTCTTGCCCGAGGCTTTCAAGGTAATAAGGCCATATAGATGATTGCAATAAATTCTTTTCGTAAAATGTACTCATGCTGATTTAATTGAAAAATCCTCATAGGTACATGAGTCTTCAAATGGAGAAATAAATCCACATTTATGTAAATGTACGTATATTTAAATTTAAAACTATAATAATAGCTTTCGGGAATCTGTTCGGGGAACCGAACAGATTCCCGAAAGCTTTCCTTATAGTTTTAAATTTAAATATATGTACATTTACATAACTGTGGATTTGTTTCTGCATGATGTATAGTATTGTGTCCATATAATTTGGAATTATACGTCCTTACAACGACTTAATGGGTATTCGCATTGTTATTATTTAAACTTATATACAATTATATACACATATAAACAATCAATCATAGCCTGCATAAACGTATACACAACTTTTTCTAGTAACTGCAGTCTGTTATAAATGCATATTAGAATTCGTACGTATTCATATTGTTGTATCTAAGTAAACTAAGGATAAGCTGCTAGAGCATAATCAGTTATATACAGTCACCAGCAACAACTTGAAGTGGGCACTGCAAATGTTTTTTGCATTTAAAACGTTCTATTTTGTTCATTTTATGAAATATGTAGTATTAGTCTTATATAATGCAAATTTTATCATATTATTAGTTCCGACATTCTCCAATATATGCCTTTTTATTATGAAACGCCAGAAAACTGTATGCAAGGCAATGTATATTCTTTCATTGTTTAAGCATTTCACACGTTCTGAGAAATCTGTATGTATCTTACTTTGTAGATATCAGATTTTCTAGTACGAGTAATGAATTTAAAGAGAGAGAGCGAGAGAGAGAGGAGAGAGAGAGAGAGAGAGAGAGAGAGAGAGAGAGAGAGAGAGAGAGAGAGAGAATAGCTTTCAATATCACAATAGCTTAAAGGTTATTCTGATAGTAACACGAATACCTTAATACATTCTCAGAGTAGTGACCTGGCTTAAAACAAGTGAATCCATAAATCCTTTAAGAACCACTCTACGTATTTTTAATACTACCCCACACCCCTCATATATTACTCATAAAACCGAGGAGAACATTTTTGACCTATTAGGTCGTCCGGTAAAAAGCCCCTTTCTGCACCTATGGGCTCCAGGGAACTAGTTTTGATTGTGCTCTTTAAAGAAATTATTCTTCTTTACGAAGTTGTACGATCCAAGAGGCACATTTGTATTTTGTTTCTCCGCACAATCTTTGTGGTAAAACACCATAAAATCGTTTTAGTTTTCCATTATTTTATCGTAGTAAAACGCATAAATCAACTTTGATTGTTTCCCATTATTTTTCTTTGTCGTGAAACGACTTGAATTCATTATGTTAATTTTTTTACTTTTTGTAAAAGACCATAAATCACTTTTGAGTTCCCATAATTTTCTTTGTAGTAAAACGCCATAAGTCGCTTTTGAGGTAATCCAATATTTTATTCATAAAAAAACCAAAAATCATTTTTGAGTTTCCAATGCTTTTCATGGCGGCAAAAATCTCAGTTTTGAGCGTTTCATAATATTTTTTTTTTTTTTTTTTTTTTTTTTTAGTTTCTTATGATTTTCTTTGTGGTAAAAAAAAACCCATATCATTTCAGAGTTTCCCATTAATTTCTTTATGTAAAATGCCTCGAAAAATTTTGAGTTGTACTACAATTTTTTCAATGTATTAAAAGGCCACAGGTTCTTTCCCAGTGGCAGAGAAAAAACGTGGATTCCCGTCATTCCCCAAACGTTCGTTTTTTTCTTTTTCATCCAGTCTGACTGTCGGCATCAGAGCGGTTCCAAAGGATAAATGATTTCATTTCCATTTTTTTCAGACTTATATTTCCAGCATTCAGCTTCCAATTGTCCTCTCATTTTTCGTTCGTGGAAATGGATTTTCGATTGAAACATCTCTCGCCGTTTCAGAAATAGATACGATGAGCAGTGAAGATTGGAATCGTGTTACTGTATTCGTGCTTTCTGTTGTCGTCGTATTTTAGGCATGTCTATAATGCGAAAGCCGAGTTGAGGGGTGAGGTGGGGTTGGATAATAGAAAGTAGACATGAGTGAATAGTCATTGATACTAAAGTATTTTATTATCACCAAAGATGACTTTTGAAATAAACTGGCAATTCTGGAAAATATTTGTTAAAGTTACTTCTGCTGTGAAATAAATTATTGCATATCATCTCAATCTGCTTCATAAAAGGATATGTATATATTAATTTTATAGTATCATCTACAAGTGCCTTTGAATGTTTGGCTTCATTTAAATTTATCAGTAGATCGAATAATTATCAGTTTGGAAAGTATGGTAATTATATTTCGTTAAGAGTAAACAAACGAAGCTTTAGACTCATTCACCTTTTTTTCCTTCTTGAAACCATTTCCCCTTCGAGTCAATATGGAAACTGGCGATAAAAATATGTGATATATAGTGCTTAACATAATTATTGAGTATGGTCCATTTATATACTGTAAATACCTCAACCTGGCTGGGTTAATCATTTCTAAGTTAATGGTTCAAAAATTGTTGAAGTGCGAAAAAAGGATTTCGTCATATAATATAAATAGAAAATCCAGTTTTAATTTACAGTACATGATATTTTACCGTCACTTTCGCATAAGTAAATCTGGCCTTATTTTCAAGCCACGTTATAGTTTTTCTTCGTAGGGTGATTGTTGTTTGCATGGAACAGGGCATCCAATTTTGTTCTCCTAATTGGAGACCGCTATGCCAAATTTATGTGAAGTTTCTAAAATGATATATATATATATATATATATATATATATATATATATATATATATATATATATTATATATATATATATATATATATATATATATACGCTTTCTACTCTAGCATTTTTTGACATATCCTCATGTTTGAAAATCTCTGCGGCATAGATAAATTGACTGAACAAATAACCCGTGTAGCGAAATCAACGTTATCCATTTGTAACAAACTGCGTGACCAGCAGAACACTGGTGGTGTAAAAAACTGCTGATAATTCTCGCTGAAGAAATAAATATTCCGTTCCATCATTATCTGCAGAATTTTTTTTTTTTTCTTTTTTTTTTTTTATAGCAAATGGTTTAATCACATCCAAGTGTTATTATGGAATATTTGTTAAGCAATAAATATTTACATTCCAGTTTGAAATATTACCTTTATATCGCCTCTATAAATATATTTTTATATATATATATATATATATATATATATATATATATATATACTATATATATATATATATATATATATATATATATATATATATACTATATATCATATATATATATATATATATATATATATATATATATATATATATATATATATATATGTACATATACTATATATATATATATATATATATATATATATATATATATATATATATATATATATATATATATATATATATATATATATATATATATATATATATACGTAAAAAATATATAAAAATTCACAAACGATGTACATGAAAGACTCTTAAGCGCAGACTAAATAGTTGATACATTTTGAGTATTATCTTCTCTCCTTATGGGAAACCATTGTTCATTTACTCACTCTAAGACCTTCCTGAAATAGATTCTTAGTGTTTTCCGAGTTAAATAATTCAATGTTATCCTTCCCTCTGCTTGTGTCACACCCAGAAGTATTCATTTCCAGTCGCACAGGGAAGGAAACTTATTCCTTGAAGACTTTAGTTGTAGAATTTCTCATCCTCCTCTTTCCTCTTCTTCCTTCCCTCCCTCTTCCCCATTCGACCTCTTCCCTTCCCTTCATTTCCCCCTCTGAATGCATTGCATTGCAGATAATTTTCCTCAGTGTTACCTGTAACGAATCTCTTCATCCCTTCTTGTAAGTGATAAAGAAAAAAAATTGGGGGGATCTCGACTGAGATAGAAGTTTTTTGGCCGTCTTGGAAAGGAAAGGAACGGGATTTCGGAGGGTTTCACAAAACTTAGTATGAGCGTGCAAAAAGCATTATGTTTATTAATTAATTTTTCACGTTTTGGATATTTACGATATACAGACAAACGCACGCACATACACACACAGTCACCTGCAAACACTCACACACACCCACACACACACACACACACACACACACACACATATATATATATGTATATATATATATATATATATATATATATATATATATATATATATATATATATATATATATATATATGTGTGTGTGTGTGTGTGTTGTGTGTGTCTCAGAATGTAATGTACGTATGTGTGGTTATGATTCCCCAGTTAGTGGAAACTAGCCTTTTTTGAATATTCTGCTAAATTTCTTACTGGAATAGAATGTCTACATTTGATTGTTTTGTAACATGGTTCGGTCCAAATATCTTTTTAAGCTTCTGCATCATATTGCTATGATGATACTACTTCGACTGTTATTAAGCATTATCCTTTTATTTCTATTAAAGATTACTAAAAGGTACAATTTAAGTAACGATATTTTCTGATTTTCTGTGTCATAATTATTTCACCGAGTTTTCATTTGTCTTGAAAACATATTCGTTTTTATTTATCAAGATACTAAGTAAAGAGATAAGGGAAAATACTAATCACTAAAACAGGATGTGGAAAATAAGTGTATAGCTGACAATACCCTAATGAAATACACCTGTCTACAAGTTCACCCAGTTGGAAATGGGGACAGTATTACTGAAGTAAAAAAAAAAAAAAAAAGATAAAAAAAGCGTGAAGCAAGCGACCTCATGCACCCCTAGAGTTTTGTCCGTGTGTGGCTGTGGCTGTATTTATAAAATTCATTGCTGACCCATGACGCTCATTAACGGAACCTTGACACAGACCAATGAACACCTTGCCACTGACTAACTGAACGTTGATACTGATTAATTGAACATTAACACTGAGTAACTGAACTTTGAAACTGATTAACTGAACCTTGACACTGAGTAACGGAACTCTGGCGCTGACAAACTGAACCTTGGCACTGACTAGCTGAACATAGGCGCTGACAAAATGAACCTTGGCGCAGACTAGCTGAACTTTGACACCAGCTAACTAATAGAACATAATATTATATAAAAGATAATTTGACAACTCGTTGAGTAGTTGGTCATTGTCTCATATTTTTTGTCATGTTCTTTGTATGATATAATCATACAATAATATTTGAAGATCATTGTATGCAAATTTCACGTTTCGACGCGACCGCCATAATGGAGTCCCGAGTAGCCAGCCAGTCAGTATTCCCCATTTGAGAAAGCTTCTGTGACGGCTTCTGTCAAAGCGAAAGACCATTTGATGGAAATTGCGGCGTCGTGTTGAATAAAGAGCTCAGGGCAGAGGGCCTTTGTAGGATCGTAATTACATATTCGCAGTCGGCGCATAAACAGCAAATCGCAAATTGAAATATCCTGAATACGGAATCAAATTCTGGGATCAAATTTTCATCAGTCGATATGAAATTTATCAAATGGTGTTGCAGATTGATTGATGGCTCTCATGAATGCGGTTTTCCCTTTCATCAATTTGTTTATCGGTTTTTCATATTTTTTTTATTTGCAAACTGACTGAAGTGATTTGCGTAAGACATACAGAACATTTATGTTTGGTTTTCAGAGAGAGAGAGAGAGGAGAGAGAGAGAGAGGGAGAGAGAGTTGTGAAAATGTTTTAACGGTCAACGATGAATGCTTACAAAACCATAAAAAAAAATCAACAATATAAAAAGGCATTAAAAAGGAACAAGGCTTCTTATAAATTATATTTACCTATGATAGGCTTAGGCTGCTCAAGTATGATCACGCAGTTGTTAACAAATTATGTACTTTTTTTTATTATACTTTCGGCCTTTAATTACGTCTCTGCATAACTGAAGCTGCGTGATACTGAAGAGGTTTTTTATTTTTTACATGATGACTGGACTCTCTCTCTCTCTCTCTGTCTTAGGGACAGGTCTATTTCAGTAACCTTAATGATGAGCGTGAGGAACCTTGTGTTTTGGACGCTATAAACACCTACTTGCCTCTCTCTCTCTCTCTCTCTGTCTCAGTGACAGGTCTATTTCAGTGACCTTGACATGTGTAGCACTGGAATATTCCATTAATGATAAGTTTGAAGAACCTTGTTTTGGAAACTATAAACATCTATTTGCTTTTTTTTATTTTTTATTTTTGTTAAGCCTATTAATATTGGCCATTTTACTCTTTCATTATACTTACTGATAGAAAGTAAATGTAATTTTCTTTAATACCTTGAGAAACAAAAGGGCTTATCCCTCTTATTTTCTGCTTCTTTATATCATTGGTAAAAGGAATTTTCACCCTTTTTATAAAGGTGCAATATGTTCAGTGGAGAGAGAAGAGAGAGAGAGAGAGAGAGAGATCTGCTCTCTCTCTCTCTCTGATATTCATCGATTTTATGATTAACGTCCCAGTAATTCTGTAACATAAATCAAGCTAACTTTCAGCAATGTTTTCCTTGTTTGCACTTCCTCTTAGACGCCAGTCAGACATCCCCACGATAAAAAAAAAAAGCACACACACACATGTGTGAATTACTATCGCCCCTGTCCCCCTTCCCCTAGAATAAGAATATTCTCATTGCTAATTTTCTTTGATGATTTCAACGTGTTATTTTGCCATCATACTTATATATATATATATATATATATATATATATATATATATATATATATATATATATATATATATATATATATATATATATATATATATATATATATATATATATATATATATATATATATATATATATATATATATATATATATATATATATATATATATATATATATATATATATATATATATATATATGTATGTGTGTCTGTGTATAAGTGTGTGTGCAATGTAGCATATAGCATATTTGAAGTGCACAATTGTTTAAATGATTTTTCTGTGGATACTATTATAACTGACTGCATGCTAATTATTGTAATTAAAATGCATTAAATGAGGGCAGTGATATTGTCCTGTTCTGAAATAAGAATAATAACATCTTTTATGGTGATGGTTGTTATAAATTAAATATGTTAATATACTACTCCACAAAAATAGGATGAAAGTCAAGATTAAAATGACTTATAGTAAAAGAAAAAGAAATGGAGAGAATTTAATTCAGTATGTGCTAAATTTAGGTATAAATTTCAAATAAAAATAATCGTTAATAAGCATATATGAGCGTTTTGACATTAGTAACATAGAATCATTTTCCAGATGAAAGAATTGATTTCCTTGTTTCAGAGGCATACGAGGTAGGCCATGTCCGTTTTTAGCTGGTTTGAATCCGATAAATCTGTTATGTTTTTCCTCTTTTTTTCTCATGTGAACGGTGGAGAGAGAGAGAGAGAGAGAGAGAGAGAGAGAGAGAGAGAGAGAGAGAGAGAATACTGAACATTTATCTGTTGTTTATGCTACTCGTATTTATTCAGCTATATATATATATATATTTCTTTACACAAATTAAATATTCGGAGCTCAGAATGTGAAGCTTATTGAGATTGAATATTAACATGAGTTTTAGCATCCCACAAAAATATAAAATTTAAACGAAATTGACGTATATACAAAATAATATAAGACTCAAATACATAGCATGTTATCTGAATCATATGACAATATACACTTCTAGAGCGGAAAATAAAAATAAATTAACAAAGAAACTGTCATTGTTGCTGATCAGATATTTAGAATGGCAAATCTCTGTGTTCTATTATATGTCTACATCGGAAGCATAGATATCCAATTTCCCTTAATATGAATGCAGTAGCTATTGTAACTGAGGATTGTCACATTCAGTAATAAAAAACCTCTTGAATATACAATATATTACAAGTAGAAGTGGAATGGATGTCTATGCGCGACATATATTGAAATAAATCATGAATTTTACGTTTTATTAAAATAAATATTATGATTAGATTAATATGAAATATGTTTTGTTTAAGGTATGAAGGAAAGACTAAAACCTATGTTGTATGAAGTGTAAATGAAACCTTTGAAATTGATTCAACTTTCCTAAACTCTCCAGCTGAAAAATCCTTGATGGCCAGAATCAAGACTATAAACCTTGAAGGGTTCCAAGGTTGTAGGAAAGGGTGATGGATAAATATGAGGAACTAGTGATGCACCTGATATTCACGAAGCATCAGCAGAGAAGGAGTGAATCTGCTCCTCACTTAAATACTTGGAATTCAGAGGATTCCACACGATATCGGGCAAACTATTTCACATTTTAGTTGTGGCCAAGATTAAACTTGTAAAGTAAATGAGATGCCAGATTTATTTGAATAAAATTTGTCCTATAGACATATCCGAGTGAAAACTTACCCATTCATAAATCAAAGCTTTCGTCATGCATAACTAACACTGTAAAATACTGGCAGAAAAGTTCTTTCCTTGTCATTGATGATGCCAGTTTTAATTCCCCCTCGCTTTCCCTCGCAAAGACCTTTCTAAAGCTTTTCGGCTCCTTTCACGAAAGTGAATTAGATTCAGAATTCAATTCGATTTGGCTTTCGTTTTTCTGCAAACACAAGAAAAAAGCTCATCCCTTTGAGCAAACCTTTTCGGGGATATTGCATTTGCAAATAACATCTCACATTTCGGAACCGCGAGGAAGCGAGAGAGAGAGAGAGAGAGAGAGAGAGGAGGAGAGAGAGAGAGAATACTAATGATTTAATTTACCAAATTATTAATTAGCTCTCGTAGGAAATATTCGTAAGAATAATTATCAAGTCCCAAACATCTCTTATTAAGTATTATTATTATTATTATTATTATTATTATTATTATTATTGTTATTATTATCGTTATTATTATTATTAATATTATTATTATTATTATTATTATTATTATTATTATTATTATTATTATTATTATTATTATTATTATTATTATATTATATTATTATTATTATTATCAGTAAAAACTATTTTGTACTAACAACATCATTAATAATTACAAAGTTAAAACGCGTGGGAGTTAGAAGGCACATGAACATTTCAAGCACACCAAACCTACAAAAACATTTAACTTTAATAGCATACAATGTAATCTTTCAGATTTGTAATAACCCAAATTTATTCTAATTATGACAATAGGCCTTTTCTGATCTTGCAGAGACTTTCTAAGAGGCAGCTGGAAAAAAAGAAAAAAGAATTAATGCAAGTGGACGAGTCGAGACGGTTGATATCATAATGGAAAAATAAATTAAATTGAATGAAAATAAGTCGCGGTTGTGTTGAATATATTTCCAAGAAAGAAGGAACGGTCCTGCTGCAGGAAGTGGCTGTGGGGGTGAATGTATTGGGGGTGCGGTGATTGTGAGAGCGGGGTGTTGGGTGTGGCGGATGGGAAATGTAAAGGGTCAGTACACAAAACGAACGGGAAAAGAAGAGAAGAGAAAAAATATGCAAGGGGACTGAGGAAAAAAGGTCAAAGGGTGGAGTAAAAAAGAGGCCTTTTTCTCATGGCATGATAAAAATGGTGAAGACTGGGAATAAAATAAGGCATACGGAGGAACAGATGAATCAATCAAGTTTTTTTATCAACTTTTCAGTATCTCCTGTAGTACTTTTGTATAGCTTTTGCTTTATAACAGTCTTCGGAAGGGAAAATCTAATATTCTTTCTTAACTGAAGTAATATAAGAAATAAGCAGTTATCCACTTAATTCCATAACAGGAATCGACTTCTCCCTTTTCTCGTCAACCGACACAACAGAAACTCCAGGAACTGGAAGTTTCTCGAGCACCAGGCATTAGAGACCTTAGTGAGACCAGTTCCTTCAGCGGAAGTTAAATCCGAATTCATTTTCAACTTAAGATTTGATGCCGAAGTTGGTAACAAGTTCCCTGATCTACATAGACGGGGCTGTGGTCTTAGAGGACAATTAGCGGCGCTTGAAGACGACAAACTTCTCTTCTCTCCTGCCTCCTGCAGTACTTGGAAGACCTTCGGGTTTTAGGTCATGTTTCTCTTTTCTTTGATTCTTCTCTCTTTAATCCTTAACAGAGGTTAGGTATATGCTTACCCTTTCTTTGATACTTATTTAAGGTTTATTACACCTGGGTTGAAACAGATTACAATACGGTCACATTTTTTTAGATGAAAAGTGAGTACACAAATACTACGTATATATATATATATATATATATATATATATATATATATATATATATATATATATATATATATATATAAAGTATGTATATAAAGATATATATATATATATATATATATATATATATATATATATATATATATATATATGTATATATATATATATATATATATATATATATATATATATATATATATATATATAGATATATATATATATATATATATATATATTATATATATATATATATGTATATATAATGTACGTATATATTCGTCATCATTCATAACATTCTTTTATTTACCTTCTAGTCTCTCTCATCTGATTTTTCCTCCTCGAACCTGTCGGTTTGAAGAACAAGGAAGGGAATTCCTTGTGTGTATGTGTGTGTGTGAGAGAGATAGATAGAGAGAGAGAGAGAGAGAGAGAGAGAGAGAGAGAGAGAGAGAGAGAGCTTGCAGATATTGCTGCTAGATCGTAAGACAGGTTTAATCAATCGAAATACAATTAATATATCATTTAATATCTTTACTGCAGACTGGAACACCTTTGAAATTTATTTACTTAAAGCATTTTCAGTATTAATTAAGTTCCTTTTACAAGAAGCAATAATGTGTACGTTCGTTTTACACGAACATAATATCGCGTATGTTCTTTGCACACAAAGGAATATTTTAAAAATTCATTTTTCACAAAGGCTTTACAGTGTAAGTTTCTTTACACAAAAGCAATATTGTGTAAGTTCTTTTTACAAAAACAAAAGTAATATTGTGCAAGTTCCTTTCACATATAAGTAATATTGTGGAAGTTCCTTTAACCTGGAGCAATATTGTATAAGTTCCTCGTACATAAAAACAATGTAATATGTTCCATTTACACGAAGCAATATTGTGTAAGTTCCTTTTACACAGATAGCACGGACGCCATTGCAAGTAAATATACAATATCTTTTTGAAATATTCAACTAATTTATCATTCAATAAAATTTTTTCCTCTCTTCATATTATTTCGTCACTTTACAGCAATGGGATAATGTTGACACTTCACCACCATAAATGGTCTCATTAATATAATGTATTGTTTAATTTATAAATAATTTAACAATTCCGTATCGTTAGTACTAATTGGATACAACCATTAATGTGTCGATAAATATATAAGATTTTTATAGTGTTTATGAAATATACCAAAGTTAGCTCTGTTCCAGGAAGGTCCTTTTGATTCGGGCTTGATGATTCTGGTTATAACATTAGTAATCTTTTTATTTTTTATTTCTCTGCTTTTGAATGATCTTAAATTTATTTTAAGAGTACTACGCCAGACTTTGTACACTGCCATTTTTACGAGTGAATTCCTTTTTTGAAAACCTTCCCCAAAATTATGTTAGCCTGACAATTTTTTTGACTGAATGATTTTTACAAATTTTCTGTAAAGTGCATGCATGATTCGTCCTTCACGTTAGTAGAATAAGTTTGCAAAACCTCAGCCAACCATCATCTGCGATTGACATTTTCGCCGCCAGTGTATTACTTATCCAAGTCCTGGCAAAAAATATTCCTGGCTGACCTTTACAATAGTGTAATACTTTGCAAAAACCTGGACAAAATATTTTATGTAGGATTGTCTTTTTCATGTTAGGATTACATATACAAAACAGGTATAGATTTTTTCATATTAGTTCGAGATTATTGAAAGAAGGAACAGATTTTTCAAAGTTCAAAGGACTAATTCTGAGGAAACTTCGTGATAATATTTACGGTTAATTACAAAACCTTTAAATATGGCTTTTATTCAAAATAGTCTCCATCACGTATTTCATTTTAATATTGTATTGTTACATCTCCTGAGAGAAAACTTTCTTTAGTATAAGTGATATTCACAAATTATTTCCATTCCGCATTGCATAATAAAGTATCAGTCACTTATATTTTGTGTATCCTCCAGGCATTCACGATTGTGAATTTCTTAACCATTTGAGTGACTCATGCTGTTATAAGATTTTCTTATTATTATTTTTTTTCTTTTATTTATTTTTTTTTTCTTCTGCTTTATCACAGTCCTCCAATTCGACTGGGTGGCATTTATAGTGTGGGGTTCCGGGTTGCATCCTGCCTCCTTAGGAGTCCATCACTCTTCTTACTATGTGCGCCGTTTCTAGGATCACACTCTCCTGCATGAGTCCTGGAGCTACTGCAGCCTCTAGTTTTTCTAGATTCTTTTTCAGGGATCTTGGGATCGTGCCTAGTGTTCCTATGATTATGATTTCCCCTGGCATATCGCATATCCTTCTTATTTCTATTTTCAGGTCTTGATACTTATCCATTTTTTCCCTTTCTTTCTCTTCAACTCTAGTGTCCCATGGTATTGCGTCATCAATGATTGATACTTTCTTCTTGATTTTGTCAATCAACGTCACGTCTGGTCTGTTTGCACGTATCAACCTATCTGTTCTGATACCATAGTCCCAGAGGTTGGTGCTCGTACCACTTATTACTGCAAGGTAGCTGATGTTTCTTGCACAAGCTCCAGTGGAGGGTTTTTGCTACTGAATCATGCCTCTTTTTGTACTGGTTCTGTGCAAGTGCCGGACATTCGCTTGCTATGTGGTTTATGGTCTCATTTTTCGTATTGCACTTCCTACTTATGGGAGAGATGTTATTTCCATCTATCGTTCTTTGGAAATATCTGGTTCTTAGGGCCTGATCTTGCGCCGCTGTTATCATTCCTTTAGTTTCCTTCTTGAGCTCTCCCTTCTGTAACCATTGCCATGTGTCATAGCTGGCCAGTTCTTTAGTCTGTCTCATGTATTGTCCGTGCATTGGTTTGTTGTGCCATTCCTCTGTTCTGTTTGTCATTCTCCTGTCTCTGTATATTTCTGGGTCTTCTTCTACTTTTATCAGTCCTTCTTCCCATGCACTCTTGAGCCACTTGTCTTCACTGGTTTTCAGATATTGCCCCAGTGCTCTGTTCTCGATGTTGACGCAGTCCTTTTGCTCAGTAGTCCACTCCCTCCTTTTCGTGTTATGTATAGTCTGTCCGTATTTGCTCTTGGGTGTAGTGCTTTGTGTATCGTCATTATTAGTATTATTATTATTATTATTATCATCATCCGGATCCTGTAAGGTACTTGCATCCCCTAAAAATTGATGACCCTCCATATTTTCTGGACTGGAAGCCACTAAAGGTTAATGCTAAAGAATTAAGCTTTTACTTCATATAGTGGCATGAAGCCAGACCGTTCATTATCCACGAATGTATTTCATGTGTACGAACAAAATAATTTCCCTACACAAACTCATTCTGTTACAATAAAACACAAGTCCAGGATTTCAGTTACTCAGGTAATTGGTGCCATCCTCAATTCTCTTTCACTTTTACTCGTTCTTGTTTGGTTGGTTTGTTTTAATTGGAGGACAAAAATTTTGTCTCTCCCTCTAATTTCCCCACATCTACTCTTTCACTTTTCACCAGTGTTCCCCGAGAATTCTACAAAACGAATTCTTTTTGAGAGCGTTTGGGTACTGTACATATCCTTTTTGTGCTTGTCCAACAAATTTTTATTTGTAATTTACTGTGGAAATTTGGGTTTTCCTTTTTGGAGACTGAAATATCTCTTTTGAAGCTATTATAATTAAAACTAAGTATTTTTTCCGCAATTATTTAGTTGATCATACTTATATTAAAATTAAACATTCAGTAAAAGAAGTGATATTTCTCACAACGATTTAAATTACTCAAATATATTTATATTGTTTTCTATGATTTTAATAAAAAAAAAAAATAAAAAAAAAAAAAATATAATATACAAAAATATATATATATATATATATATATATATATATATATATATATATATATTATATATATATATATATATTATATATATATATTATGATATATTATATATATATATATATACATATATATATATATATACTATATATATTTATATATATACATATATATATTTTGTATATATATATATATGTATATATATATATATATATATTTTATATATATATATATATATATATATATATATATATATATATATATATATAGTTATATATATATATATGTATATATATATATATATATATGATATATATATATATATATATATATATAAATATATATATATATATATATATATATACACACATAAACACACACCTTAACAGTCGAGGTAAGGGAAACGGATGAATCCTTTCCAAAGACAGCCAATTTCCCAATTTCAGTCAAGTGTTGTGCAAACAGAGTAGAGGTTGGTAGACAACACTTCCCCCAAATAGCTTCTCCTGGAAAAAAATGACCCATAATACCTTGTTCATGAAGGATGGATCCTACAATATGTCCTCAAGGCTTTATTATGTATCCTTATCATTCTAGTTCCAGAGAGGGTTTCAAGAAAAAGAAAATAAGTGTATGGCAAAAGGTTTCGTATCGTGAAATGAATTTCCTTATAATCGAGGTAATAGAGAATAAATACTGTTTCTTGAGTGGTGTCTTTTTTCAAAACTTTCATCGCGAACAGGATGATAATTATTGACTCATTTATGTTTACTAAAACTGGGGTCACAACATCTAAGCTATGGAGGGAAAAGGAAGATGACTGAAGATGGTTTATGAAGTTTAGGCTACTAAGCCAACCAATGGGGCACATTCGACCATTTAGCTCTTAGGGTAGTCAAATGATTTAGTTATAGCTTTTGGTCAGCCTTTAACAAAATAAAACGTTAAAGAAAATAAAAGAGATGAAGTACAGAAATCTAGAATTTTAATTTGAAGAAAGAAGTAATATTTAAAGAGGTTGAAGAGCAAACTTGAAGAAAGGGAGTGAGGACGGAGATTATGTAAAAGGCTAAAATGCAGACGCATCTAAGGACCTAAAGGAAGCTACAGACATCTTTTATAAATGACATAGTGAAGAACAGTGAGAGCACTGCCCTTCCTAATGGAAGGATGCTGACCTTCATATGTTAGTCTACATCAGATGCCGATGGAATGGCCACCCTTATGATGCTTTTCCACCCCAGGACGATAGGAGCAACTGCCCTCCGTCCCAAAAAAGAGATAGTCTAAAAGCGGATTTGATATCCCCGTAAGCTTTGTGCATTACACACGGGAAAAAATATAGGTACACAACGGGTATCCAAAGAAGGATAATTATTCATCTTAAATTCTGATGTATTTTCACACTACCTTAATGACGAAATAACAAGTACCGTAATAACTGCATTATATTCTCTTTTTTCTATTCATTTTTCCTTCCACTATCACTCTCCCCAGATAACACTATTTATCATTTTGACTTTCGATATACTTTTCCTTTCAGTATAATTTCTCTAATGACTCCTCACTGTGATGCTTATCAATATATCATACAAGAAATTACAACCAAGCTTCTTCTCCTGCCTCGTACTTCATTCATTCATTCCCGGAACAAGTTCTTAATCCTGAAAGATCAGAATCATATGGTGAAATATTGTCTCTATATTTTCCCGGTTAAAGGATTTTCCTGAAATGGCGCAGTAAGACCTTTCGGGATCTGGTGGCGGGAGACCTTTCCGCTTCTCAGTTGATTCAAGGTTTGTTTTCATTTACTCTTTTTGATTTTCACCTGACGACCATCTTCATAATAGGTGGAATAGTCTAATAGTATGAAACTCATAACTGATATTTAAAATTTATTTAAATAATGATTCCCAGTGTTTTAACTTTGTTTAACTTTGGTAAATTATGTAGATTAACATTCACCACAATATTATACAAATTGCTGATTAGTTCAACATATTCCCAATTTCAAATTGAATTTTCTACCTTTCGTTCGGCCACGTAAGATTATACCTCTTATTCTCTTGTGGATTAAGCATAATATCCCTGAATGTTGCCTATGAAATTTAAACATTATCATGAGAATTAAACAGAACTAGACTCATTTCAACCCTTTGCGAGTTAAAATCTTCAAACGTCAGATTTACTTTCATCTTCCTTATTAGAGGAAGTAGAGGATTATAATTACGTCTTCTAGGGGAACTTTCATGTATTATAATCACTTTAATACTCACTCAACTCTTGCAGTTGTATGGTTTCCAACCGAGAATTACAGAGGTAGCGTATAATCAGAAACTGATAAGAACGTGTATATATATATATATATATATATATATATATATATATATATATATTATATATATATATATATATATATATATATATATATATATATATATATATATATATATATATATATATATATAATTCTGTTAAGCATGCATGACCATAAATTGTTTCCCATTTCAAGAGGCCTACGCGCCCTGAATATAGAAAGACACTTTACATAAATTAAGTAAGAAATAGACTTCTAACTTTTTAATTTTTCTTTTTGCTGAATAGAGTTGTGTACTTGATTTGTGAACTTTTTTTTATTTTCTAACTTTTTGTGAGTTAAAAAATTCTGTAAATAAGGTCACATGCTTGGGAACATTAAGAGTTATTATTCCCATAAAAGTCATGAATATACTTTATTAAGATCTCAATGAAAACTATTTATAAAGAGATTACATATATTGTATATAGATATATATATATATATATATATATAATATATATATAATATATATATATATATACTATATATACTACATACAGACATATATCTCCCTGAGAAGAAGTCCAAGGAAAAAGTGGAATGTCACTGTAAGTAGAAGTCTTGTTAAAACATACACGCAATATAAAAGGTATTATTCTCTCACGACGATGTAATAAAGAAAGCTTATGTCATCGTTCTCTTGGGCAATGGAATGGGAAGGGAATAGAATGTATAAAGTCTAAATAGATAAAAAGCGTATATAATGTATATAAATAGTAACTCTTTAGTGACCCTTCATTGTTACGTGAATAAAAAAATGGTCTTTAAAAAAAAGATTATTGTTCCCCGCGTAATTCATAATTACGGTCTTCCCATTAATCAGAGTCAAACAAACGCAATATAAACAAACCAAAACTTACAGATATCCATAATTAATAAGATCAGGTTCCTCCATAAATTATTATTTGTTATCCAAATCATCACCTGCAACACTATTTAATTATCATATCACGAAACAAAGGTGAAATATAACATCCGGCGC
>NC_061109.1:63744101-63751601 GCF_015104395.2 Macrobrachium nipponense
TATATATATATATATATATATATATATATATATGTGTGTGGTGTGTGTGTGTGTGTGTGTGTGTGTGGGTGTGTGTGTGTGTGTGGGTATGTGTGTAAAAACATAAACTGAGGTAGAAAAATGCAACTTAGTGTTTCAACATTTAATTACTAATGAAAAAGTTCTTGGGACTCTTAGTTTTCATTTAAAGGCAAACTGGTATATAAATGACCAGTAAATGTTAAATTAACCCGAAACAAATGAGACCCCCTTACACTGAAAGCAGCACAGTATTTTGCAAAACAAACTGGGAGCGATCGGTCACCTAGCTTAAGGGGTTTGCGTGCTAATTTCTGCACAGGGTGAAGGGGATATGCACTTTAACCAAATTCACGTTTGGACTTTGCTGTTTGTAGTTTGATAACTCGTTCTCCACTTTGGGTAATCTATCTACTTTATTGGTGTTTGTATTTGTAAGAAAAACGAATTTTAATTATATTTCTAAAGTATTCAAAAAGGCAGAGCGGGTTTGTGCTTCATGCCTCAAAAAAGAAGATTATAATTACAATTGATCATTTAAGCAAATGAGGACTTGCATAATGGCTAACCAAATAATATGGTTTAATACGGGGTTGCTAGCTATTGATAACTCGTTATTCTCTGAAAAGCTCAAAGCTCAAACCTTTTTATTTTTTAATACTATCTTCGTACAGCAGTGTATATTACTTGCCCGTAGTTATTAGAATTTATTCAGTTATTCCTGATGCTTAATGTTATAAAGAAAGACCCATATATATATATATATATATATATATATATATATATATATATATATATATATATATATATATATATATATATAGTATGTATATATATATCACCAGCATGGAAAACTACGAATTTTACACCTAAGGCCACAATTCTCATTTGAAGACCAAGAGGCTTCCTATTCGATTTATAGAAAAACGGAAGCTTGGACGAATACTGGTTCCCTGCAACGTAAAACACCAAATAAACAAAGGAATGACTAATGAATAACCTCTCTCCTTTGGCTTCAGTATTCTCATGATGATCTCATTGAATAGTTTTTTGGCTTTTAAGGGGGATGGTTTGTTTGTGAAACAAAAAGCTGTTAAGGAATATGAGACAAGAAGTCGGCTATTTTGATTTATGCATGTGGCGTTGGAATGTCACTTTAAAAACTAAAATGTCAAAATGAAAGTAAAATAATTATAATCTTTGTTCCTTTTCGTATATTCAGTGTCCTTTGATCCGTATTTTTTCGATGTAGAAAAGACCTGTCATACAATAGCAATAATATGATGCCTCTTGCAACATTGCGAATAATAATAATAATAATAATAATAATAATAATAATAATAATAATAATAATAATAATGATGATAATAATAATAATAACTTCCTCTGGTTTGCTTCGGTAGCTCCAGTCTTTGGTTGTTGGTTTTACTGTCGTTGTGGTGGTCAGTTGTTGGATGACGACCTCAGAGTACCTGACCGTCTTCCCCTTCAATTGGGCTGAATACCTGGCTGCTGGGCGAAGCTCCTCTGTTGCCAGAGGTTCCATTTACGTCGTTTTCGTTTAATCCTTCATTTCTTTCCATTATTGCTGTTTTTTGCTATTTAACCCATAGCTGGACCCTACCCCACCAGGAATAGGTACTCATTTACAGCTGAGTAGACTGAGAAATCAACAAACGCCGAGGGGAGAGCGGTCACCCATCCAACGATTGACCAGAGCCCCAATGTTGCTTAACCAGTCAATTGACGACCTAACCTACTCTGCCACGGCGCCAACACAAAAACAACAACAACAAAACAACAACAATAATAATAATAATAATAATAATAATAATAATAATATAATAATAATAATAATAATAAGAATAATAATAATAATAATAATAAATGAAAGAATAAGAATAAAAAGAAAACCCTCTTCGGCAATAAGTTATTCGAAATAATCACATCCAGTCCTTGATACTACAACTGTCCAAAACCCTTCTTACATGGTCCTTACAAATAAACTGACAATCACTCAAAAGGAAATGAAATATTCTTTTGCCATTGTACAGACAACACGCATATTTCAGACACGCCAGTGGCAACTCGATAGCTCCAAAAATGAGATCATTTACTTACGGCTCAAACATTCGGTCAGACAGAAAATAAACGCTCCTGGAAACGTCATGTTACGGAAAGGTTATTGGAGAATGTCTTGTTCAAGACGACACATATTTGCAGTAGTTTTTCTGATGTTCCTCTCGTGTATGTATTAGAGAAAGAGAGAGAGAGGGGGAGGGGGGGCGGGATCGGTAAGCCATGGGAAAGCCACAGATGGATATTAAAGAACAGCATGGACACGAGAAATGAGGGTAAATATCCGTTTACTCCTACTTATCTCCCCATGGACACGAGAAATGTGGGTAATTATCCGTTTACTCCTACTCATCTCCCCAAATTCTTCTATCAAATGCGGAGAACTACCTACACTATTTCTAACGTAAATATTTATTTACCATAAATCAAGTTTTTCGAGCTAAACATTTGTGTTAAAAGCCTGCGTATACTTTGTACTCATAGAATTTTCTTAATATACTACTGTAATTTGTATTTCCCATTGGCCAAATAGCCCAATTCCTTATATAACGTAGGATTTTTCTTGCACCCAAGAATTTAAAACAAAAAATTCTGTACCATCGTGTATCTTTGGTCTCCTGCGCGGAAATTCACTCCACAATGGGATTCCTGTACACAGGAAAATCCTTCTACATTCGCAGGGCCCCCCAGACATTTTGCGTGGTAGGTTAGACAATGCTTTACCTAGATAAATGCATCTATAGTATGACCACCGTTAATCCTTTTATTTTCCTTTATCTTAATATATACTTTTGTCACCTGAGGAGATTGCATGTAAATGTATCTTTACTTTGCCCTTTTTTTTTATTTGTAACTTTTCCAATATGACCATAGTTATTCCTCTTATTATCTTGTATCTGAATACCTTATTTCATCTTTATGATCTGATTTCTCCTTGCGCTTTGAAATTCAAAATTTTATTTATTTTCTTTTTATTATATTTTGTATGTGTTTTTTATATGTTATGATCTGCTTTCGTCATCATGTAGTAGGCTGTCACAAGGATGCAAGAACGGTTGTTTGAGCAAAAATAAAAAATTCGTGATTATGCCTACTATGTTCGGGCAATTAAATAACAAGTTCTATATCCACATTACTACATTTGGCACAGGGTGTAGAAAAGCTTGCCAAGCCTACTGGGCAGGAACATGAATTTTTAAAGAAATGGTTTAGTTTCTCTTTAAAGTACAAAGGGAAGGATGAAGTGTAAAAATGACGGAAAAAAATATCTCTCTCTCTCTCTCTCTCTCTCTCTCTCTCTCTCTCTCTCTCTTAGATTTGCTCCAATTATTCAGAATGGACGTTTAATCCCGATTAGAGGCTCCGTGGATAAATTAATATTATTTTATCATGATTCTTCCGTTCTGAAAACTCTGAAAATATCTGTGTACTTTTGCCAGGAACCGAAGTTATGTTATCGTTATGCACACACGCACCCACACGTTACACACACACACACACACACACACGCACACACAGACACACAGACACACAGACACACAGACACACACACACATATATATATATATATATATATATATATATATATATATATATATATATATATATATATATCTATATATATATATATGCCAGACACACACACACACACACACACACACACATATCAATATATATATATATATATATATATATATATATATATATATATATATTATATATATAATATAATATATATATATATGTGTGTGTGTGTCTGTGTGTGTCTGTGTGTGTATGGGTGTGGGGGTGTGTGTGTGTGTGTGTGTGTGTGTGTGTTTATAAAACAAAAATTTGATATATTTTTCTTTGCCTTTTAAAGCCTTCTGTAAAAAATTAATTTTTAACATTTCTTTTCTTTCGGGCGTTCTGACTTAAAGTATCGTGATTAATTCCTTTTCTCTAACCGAATTTAGAGGCATTTCAGTCGTCACTGTATTACATTTCTAATTTAAACTGAACGAATTTAAACTAACATTTGATTATATAGGTACTTGATTTATGATTCTCTTTGGGTTTAATTTTTACCAAATATTTTCACATCTGGAAATAAGCACTTAGTTCCTTTCCGCGAAGTAAGATCTTTTTTTTCTTTATTAGTTTTTCAATGTATTATTTTAACATTTATCCCGGAACTTTTTATCCAACCTTAATGACTTTCGATTTATTTCTCGTTGTTCCATTCGTAGAACTTTCGTATTTAGAAATACCTGTCCGTTAGATGTTGCAAATTTTTTTCTTCTTTTGGTCCTTTTGTTATCCTCCGATAATTATTGATGTACTTTAACATGTAATCAGATTTGTTTCCGTCTATGTTCGAAAGATATGTGATTTTCTTTTGACGTTTTTAGTCCAGTCTCTTCTATTTCCTTGTTATCCCGTTTTCATTCATCTGTGCTCTAACTCCCTCCTTACTTTTCGCAAGATTTCTACGATGTCCAACCGAACTTTTTCATTACTGAGAAATATTCATTTATTCTTCAGCTTCTAAATCTTCGGGAGTCCTGTCACCAGACACGTCCTTCCGTAGTTGAACTGACAACTTAGTATCTTTTCCCTTTTATTTCTTACTGAAAACTAAATAAATTCGTATTGTAACCATACGTTTATAATATATTTTCCAAAGATTCGTTTAATTTTAATGATAATATTGTTTATTCAGATGCATTTCTTAATGTTTCTTGTTATCAGGAGAAAAAGAATCATTACGATAAATTTGTATTTCTCTTATCTTATATTTAATTTTGCATATGAACTGTTAATGTAATGCTGCTTTTAACATACGATATCTCATGCTATAATCATCTGCGATTTCGTGTGTGATCACAAAGACACTGATGACGATAATAGTAGCTATTTTAATCTAATAGCAGTATTGTGTAAAATAGTTAAAACGCGAAAATATGTATAGGAAAAGACGAAAAAAGAAATTCAAATTCCATTAATGGTTTTGTGTTCCTTATTAGCGCACAGAGCGTGGTTGTTCCCCGACTTTTATTAAAAAACACAATAGTAGAATTATTATTACACAGAACGATGCAGGCTAGTGCAAATAAAATCCCCGACAGTTATATTTGCAAAGATTCATCTCGTGAGCATATTCATTATGCAACTGAGATTGATCAAACGCAGACGCAATTTTGCAGTCAAATTTTTTAGGTTGAAACGGCGTTCATGGAAATCTATTTCTGTTGACGTTTCTCGCTTTCTTTTTTCTGCATTTTGGTGTAGCCTGCTCCAAGAGAATATAGTCATTTAAGGCACTCTAATATTTTGATTTTTTGTAAAAACATGTTTGATTGTCTAATACCTAGTTTTTATCCATAAAATATTAATTTCAAGGATTTTAGTTACTATACTACATATGAAAACCAAGAACTTTTCCTTACTTGTGAATGGAATTCCGGAAGAGTTACTTATCAATTTCATAAAGAAAACTTGGTTTTCGTAGCTAAAAAAAGGGATAATAAGAATAAAAAGTGAAATATAAAGGTGTAGGGAGAATCAGATAAAAGCAGATGAAAAATTTTCAGGTAAAAAGAAGTTATTAAGTTACAAAATAATAAAATATTGATTTTGAATTTAAGAAAAAACAAAAACCTTTTCTTATGCACATAAAAAAAGCTAAAATTTTATCTTTCCGAAAACAATGTTCTTAGACCTCCACCCTCAAATTAAAACTTATTCGAGAGGAAAGCGAAAGGGTGTAGTGAACATAAAAGCATGTTTAGGAGCAAATAAGGGCCATAGTTTAAATCCCTTCTCTCTGGACCCAGTGGACCAAACTCTGCCATTGAAGAAAGCCAACGCCGTTTGGGCGAAGGATACTGCAGTGCCCGGAAAAGGGGAACCGTTTGGGGAATAGGAAGGAGAACGGGGAGGGGTTAAGGGGGAAGGGAGGAGGGCGAAGGAAGTCCGAGGGAAAGAGGGAAGGATAAAGAAGGAAAAGAGATAGTGAGGAAGGAGTTTGGGGGAGGCTGAACATTGCAGCTTTCTGGGGCTAAATGCCACTCCATGAACACCATCTGAAGAACCGATAGGATAGATCTTACTTATTTTCTTTTCAATTTTTTTTCCTTCTCTCCCTATCTAACCTCTCGTATGGCTGTATACATCAAATGGTAAAGGAGGTGACGTACTTACCTACTCATCTCTCAGACTGAGACATTGTTGGATTTCCCTGAACAAGAAAACGTCATAAAATTAATCTGTTCGTTACCACACAATCTTGTTTAATTTTAATTGGAAACCACACCTCCTCTCTCTCTCTCTCTCTCTCTCTCTCTCTCTCTCTCTCTCTCTCTCTCTCTCTCTCTCCCAAGCCCGAGTGCTGAAAATATTATGGAAATGAAATAATAGTCTGCCTCTTTATCTTTCATCGTTCTCCTTCTTTGATCTTGAAGTGTTAATGAGAGATGAAACGAACACGAATTCTTTTTTCTAATTGTATTTATTTCAATTTCCATTTTAATCTGTATTCATCAGGTTTTGATGTGGTCGTCATTATACATAAAAGTAATAACAATAAATTCAGCTTATTTCTTTAATATATTATAATGTTATTCGTATATACTAAATATATATATATAATATATATATATATATATATATTATATATATATATACTATATATATATATATATAATATATATATATATATATATATATATAATATATATATAGCGGAGACGATGAACTACCGCTATTCAATGAGGGAACAAGTCTTTTGATAAATAATGACTCGAGTGTTGTTAAATACTCAAAGTCCTTATTGTAACCTAAAATGGAGAAGTGCTGTTTCTTGACTTCGATCTACATTTGCAGGCATGACTTTTTGATATTTGAATGCTCTGGTCTCAACTTAATCTCTGGCCAGTTCTAAAACTATACCCCATGTTGGCTGCAATATCGCATTTGCAACAGCCCCTCTTGGTAGTCCAAACGTAAATACCAGGACATCCTGGGCACGTAATTTATACACAACATTAGACCTCATAAAGGCTGCAGACGATCTTTAAAGCAGAACAGGGAGCCAATTTTACTCGGTTCAATGATTTGAGTAAGTTTCCTTATATTTCCAACCTGAAACTGTCAAAGATACTAAAGAGTACTCTATAGTATCTTTTGTTGGTACCCAATGATAATTTGAATTGTCACAACCGGCGAGGTTGATGACAACTGTTGACCGTAAAATAATATGTTTGTAATGCAAATATATACTTTGACTTTATTACATTTCCGTCAGGTATGAACAATTAATATGAACTTATGAGACACAGAGCAGACTGATTGAAGGAGAGAGAGAGAGAGAGAGAGAGAGAGAGACGAGAGAGAGAGAGAGAGAGAGAGAGAGATTTTAAATTG
>NC_061109.1:63756601-63759938 GCF_015104395.2 Macrobrachium nipponense
CTATTGCTCCCGGAGTCTTGTTAAACGAGGACACTTATCATTTACCTGTCACATCAAGATGTCGATTTATTTTTCTCCTTAATCTTACCTTTTTTATTTGATTTGATTTATTTATTTATTTGTTTTACTTGTTAAATTTTTACATCATCGAAATTTATCGTGAAAGTTAGAAACATACTGTTATGAGGTCTTACAAATGTTGATAGATAGCTTTATCTCTCTCTCTCTCTCTCTCTCTCTCTCTCTCTCTCTCTCTCTCTCTCTCTCTCTCTCTCTCGTAATCTTTATAAGAATCTGGATATCCTTGTAAGTTATTTACAAGTTCAGATATAAATATAAACGATCTACGCAAACAATCTTATCGCAAATCATTTTATTCAGGACAATATGTTGGTCATGAAAAATGTAAATTGTTTATTTTTAGTTTGCACAGGAAAATTAACACCTTGAAGTTATATGCTATGCTTTTCACGGATACTTCCGCCATCGTTATATTCTTTAACTAACAAAATTGGCCATGCGTTTAACAGAAATCCACAAATATTTACCGTATTTGTGGCGGTGAATACTATTCTGATAAAACAGTTATTGTATTTGACATGACCTGGAGTTAAGCATCTAGTTTACTGAGGAGAGCATGAAAATGCAAATGCAGCATTTAATTAATTCATCGTTGATATAATATATATGAAAAGTGAATCATATTATTTAGAATGTTATATTCGGTCATATGCCAAGGAACATACACACGATAAAGTTTTCCCTTTTGAAATATATTGCCTGTCATTGTTTAATCATGCAAAGTAAATATTTCTCCACATGGTTGTCATTGAAGGGAAATGTAATTAAAGTTTTGTTAAGGGAATTGGTTTTTAGATTTATATTTTGGTGGCATTTTCACTAGTGTTAATTATTCTCCCGCATTTGGAGCGCTTCATGTGTTATTAAAGTTTATCATTCCAATTTGTCACTTTCCTGTTGGAACCATATTCCCTTAGAAACAGTATTATTTACACACACAGACACACAAACACACACACACACGCGCACACACACACACACACACACACACACACACACACATATATATATATATATATATATATATATATATATATATATATATATATATATATATATATATATATATATATATATATATATATATATTCACACACACACACACAGATATAATGTATATATATATATATATATATATATAGATATATATATATATATATATATATATTTATATATATATATATATATATATATATATAATGTCCTTTAATATCTAATCACTCTACCCTGGGTTCGCGCTTCGGCGCCGACAATTCTATTAGCGCATGATAAAATTCCCTTTCGGTTAAGCATATATGAAAATATTATAATCCGAATTAGAGGGAATTAGATATTAAAGGACATTTGTAGCTCTACAAATGTCCTTTAATATCTAATCCCGGAGGGCAATTTTCAAGTTGATAAGAAATTCGTCGGCTCTAGTGCGAGAACCACGGAACCAAGAATTCAGGACGTTCAGTGAAGCTCTTTACCCACAAGTCTATCACAAGGGGTATCAACTATAAAATTCCCTTTGGTTACATATATAGAAATATCTTAATTCTGAGTTAGAGTGAATCAGATATCAAAGAATATTTGTAGCATAATGCGTATATATGAATCCCGTGATATGATAAGACCACACACACACACACACACACACACACACACACACACATATATATATATATATATATACTGTATATATATATATATATATATATATATATATATATATATATATATATATATATATATATATATATATATATACATATATGTGTGTGAGTGTGTGTGTGTGTGTGTGTGTGTGTGTGTGTGTGTAGGTATATTATACATGTCTTCTCTTACTCGGGTACTATCAGATATTTCAAGCCCTTTCAGATGTACATGATGTATAACGCTAACTGGAAATCACATATGCATCAAATTTTAATCGTTATGATATTCGTATCATTTCCATGAGTATTGCAAATACTTTCAAAATCTATAAAGCCACAGAAGAGCCATAATTCGAATTTTGTGATAAGACCTTTTCCCTTTTTACTTTTAGTTCAGGACGAAAATCCCGACTTCCCTTCTCGGACTGGTGGGAATTATGAGCTGCAGGTTCATCATATTTGTGGCAGATTCCTAAAAGAGTTAGCTTGATATGGGTTGGGAAATTGGAAGACGAAATTACTGAAAGGGAAAAGATGAAATAGCTTTGTGAAATACTGATACTCTTTCTCCGAGGCCACAATTTCACAATTCTATTGTTTGGTTGAAAGGGCAGCTTCCAGTACGAAGGAATTACACTTCTGAGATCAAAAATATTTTCCATGCTCGTTCTTTTATTCTCTCAACTTGTTAACGGTGGAATTACAATAAAAGTTTATTGTGGGAAGAAGTATTGCAAAATACTGTCGTATTCTGCCGGGGAAGGTTTGACAGAATTAATTGATACAATGCTTAGAAAATATGATGTCAAAGACGAAATCCATCTTTTAATGAGAAAATAATGTCCTCGCAAACAAAACGTTATAAATTTCGTTTAAATAGGGATGCATATTTAGAGAGAGAGAGAGAGAGAGAGAGAGAGAGAGAGAGAGAGAGAGAGAGAGAGAAATTAATCTTCCTTATCATTTTCCGTTTATTTTTCCGTTAGGAATTTTAGAACGTCAAAATAATGAAGAAGCAAATATCTTCAGTGTTTGGAATTTCCTCAGAGCTTTTCCTTTTCCGATCGAGGTGGTGGGTCCGTCCTGGATTTCGTTTGCTGCAACAAATTTCCTGCCGCAAAGAGATTCGTTCTGATTTGCTTCCAGGAGGAAGACTCAAACCAAGCTTTTGCCTCCGTTGCGGGATATCTCCTTTGGTTTTCTATCAAAGGTGGAATTAGTCTTATTCGTATATTCATATTTTTCCTTTTATAGTTACACACTTTCTCAGTTGGAGTAAAAATCATATTACCATATTACTATTTTTACATTCATACTTACGCGCACTTTTTTTTTTCCTAACTAAGGTAAGGTAATTCTTCTGATTAGCTGTTTTTGCTTAAGACATAAATTTACAAATCACCGAAAATGTTATTTGCGTATAAAACGTTCTCCTTTAAGAGGAATTAAATATTTCACCTTTATGAGTACAGAAAAATATTTAAAAATTTTGCCATGTGTCAATAAAGAAAATAGAAACAATGAAAAACATAACCATATATAACGAAGAGAGATAGAGAGAGAGAGAGAGAGAGAGCAGAGAGGCGAGAGAGAGAACGTTCTGTGAATGAGAAAAG
>NC_061109.1:63767938-63782938 GCF_015104395.2 Macrobrachium nipponense
ACACACACACACACACACACACACACACACACACACGCACACACACACATATATATATATAATATATATATATATATATATATATATATATATATATATATATATAGATATATATATATATATATATATATATATAGATATATATATATATATATATATATATATATACTATATATATATATATATATATATACATATATATATATATATATGTATATATATATATATATATATATATATATATATATATATATATATATATATATATATATATATATATATGTATGTGTGTGTGTGAGTGTGTGTGTGTGTGTGTGTGTGTGTGTGTGTGTAGGTATATTATTACATGTCTTCTCTTACTCGGGTACTATCAGATATTTCAAGCCCATTTCTTAGATGTACAATGATGTATAACGCTAACTGGAAATCGCATATGCATCAAATTTTAATCGTTATGATATTCGTATCATTTCCATGAGTATTGCAAATACTTTCAAAATCTATAAAGCCACAGAAGAGCCATAATTCGAATTTTGTGATAAGACCTTTTCCCTTTTTACTTTTAGTTCAGGACGAAAATCCCGACTTCCCTTCTCGGGCTGGTGGGAATTATGAGCTGCAGGTTCATCATATTTGTGGCAGATTCCTAAAATAAAAAGAGTTAGCTTGATATGGGTTGGGAAAATTGGAAGACGAAATTACTGAAAGGGAAAAGAAATAGAAAATCTTTGTGAAATACTGATACTTCTTTTTCTCCGAGGACACAATTTCACAATTCTATTGTTTGGTTGAAAGGGCAGCTTCCAGTACGAAGGAATTACACTTCTGAGATCAGAAATATTTTCCATGCTCGTTCTTTTATTCTCTCAACTTGTTAACGGTGGAATTACAATAAAAGTTTATTGTGGGAAGAAGTATTGCAAAATACTGTCGTATTCTGCCGGGGAAGGTTTGACAGAATTAATTGATACAATGCTTAGAAATATGATGTCAAAGACGAAATCCATCTTTAATGAGAAAATAATGTCCTGCTCAAAACGTTATAAATTTCGTCTAAATAGGGATGCATATTTAGAGAGAGAGAGAGAGAGAGAGAGAAATTAATCTTCCTTATCATTTTCCGTTTATTTTTCCGTTAGGAATTTTAGAACGTCAAAATAATGAAGAAGCAAATATCTTCAGTGTTTGGAATTTCCTCAGAGCTTTTCCATCGAGGTCGTGGGTCCGTCCTGGATTTCGTTTGCTGCAACAAATTTCCTGCCGCAAAGAGATTCGTACGAGTTCTGATTTGCTTCCAGAAGGAAGACTCAAACCAAGCTTTTGCCTCCGTTGCGGGATATCTCCTTTGGTTTTCTATCAAAGGTGGAATTAGTCTTATTCGTATATTCATATTTTTCCTTTTATAGTTACACACTTTCTCAGTTGGAGTAAAAATCATATTACCATATTACTATTTTTACATTCATACTTACGCGCACTTTTTTTTTCTAACTAAGGTAAGGTAATTCTTCTGATTAGCTGTTTTTGCTTAAGACATATTTTTATAAATCAACCGAAAATGTTATTTGCGTAAAAACGTTTCTCCTTTAAGGAGGAATTAAATATTTCACCTTTATGAGTAAAGAAAAATATTTAAAATTTTGCCATGTGCCAATAAAGAAAATAGAAACAATGAAAACATAACCCATATATAACCGAAGAGAGAGAGAGAGAGAGAGAGAGAGAGAGAGAGAGAGAGAGAACGTTCTGTGAATGAGAAAAGCTACACAAATATTAATTAATTTATTGAATCTCTCTCTCTCTCTCTCTCTCTCTCTCTCTCTCTCTCTCTCTCTCTCTCTCTCTCTCGCTATGCACTCACAAAAATGAGTGTATATTAATGCTTGATTCTGATGTAACTTATTTTCCATAAAAAATAAAAATTTCATTTGTCTGTCTTCCAAATAAAGCAATTTTCCAAAGATAAATGCCGTCACAGAACTGAAGTCTCCATCAATATCACTAGTACTCTGAGGCGCTGCTCTCGCCCTGTTGAATCTCTCTTTCTGCCAATTCCAATGAACTCATCCGTTTTGCTACTCTCCTAGTCTAATCTATTCAAGTTAATGCCAAAGCTTTCGGTACACCAGATATTTAATTGTTCTTTCTAACTTCTTTCTTAGGTTTTATGATTGTCGTATCGTTTTAGGCGGGCTGCGAGGGTGCTCGACCTGATTCGTCCAATTATTTCTAAACGCTGAATGATTCGTAGAAGGTAATGTGCTTGATATAGTCCAGTTTGATTTGCTATAGGAAATATTTTTTTACATTGAATTAAGTACGTTGAAATAAATATGTATTAGTTTAACTATTTAATATTATATTATTTATGTTGCTATGATTACATTAATGTAATATAAAGTAATTCCGGGTCATAAAGAGTCTTAATACTGAACGATTTAACCTTATAAATCTTTTATTTCTGTGCTTGTTATATCTTCATTATGTTCGTTAGTTATATTATTAATATTAATTTAATTTCATGAATGCAGTGTGAATTAATTATGGACCTTGAAGAATCATAACACTGAACCATTTAATGTCATCAATCCTTTATTTGAGTGGTCATTATATCTCCGTTGAATTCGACAATTACATTATTTACATAGATGGAATTTCATTAATGTAATGTAAAGTAATTATGGGCTGTAAAAACGTATCACATTGTGCGATTTCATATCAGAAATCTTGACATATAAATACGCAAGTCTTGCTTATTATGAACTGAAGTTATCATATCTATAGAAAAAGGACACAAACGTCCCTCGTCGACAAGAGAAATGTACCAACAGAGTATTGAAGATTCAGCGCATTTTCTAAATTTGAATGTAGTAGACGATAAGGAAAGTACATAATGGAAAGCTAGTATTAACGTAGGATTTATTCCTAATTTTCAAAAAAATTTTACCAAAATTTTTCTTTTCTCACTTCTTCGGTATTCTTTATTTCACTGGTATGTCAATATATTTCACGTGTTAAAAGAATGCAGAATGGATAATACGTAAAAAAATGGTCAAAAAGATGAGCTGAAATGGAATGTGACTATCTTTTACTTTTCCATGTGAGCGGCTAATTCTCCCTGTAAAAGGCGTATGATGATAAAAAGAGGATATCATATAAAATGTAACTTTTATCTTAAATTCTTTTACTTCTTTTGAAGAATGGAAAGAGAGAGAGAGAGAGAGAGAGAGAGAGAGAGAGAGAGAGAGAGAGAGAGAGAGATCCTAATTCAAGACCTTTGTCCCTCCCGTATAACAAATATGCAAATTAAGAGAGGATAACAGGTTTGTAATTAAAAGGTCTGTCACTTTTATTTTAATTCTTTTTTTTTTTGGTAACCCAATACAACTCTGTTTCCCTCACTATATCTAGAGGTGTTCCCCTTTTCTCATCGACTCCCAGTGCAAGTTGTCAATCAAGTTATAAACGATTTCATGGGAATTTTACATCGTCCGGTGATGATTCTATTTCCTCTCTGAATTCAGTTTGAAAATGGGAATTCGATTATCGGTTCACTATTTACCAAGCTGCTGTCTTTTGTAATGCAAAAATGTATTTATTATCTAAAAGGGTTTGATCATATACCCATTTTCAATATGAAAAGCCTTCTCAATCTATTTCGACGGAATGTGGATTTGCTTTTATATAAGCCACCGTTATTTATCAGTGGGAATATAGATATCTAGGATTATATCCATGACGGTTATATGGCAAAAGAAAGGATGTATATATATATATATATTTTTTTTATTATATATAGATTAATTATATAATATATAATATTATATTAATTTATATATTAATAATATATATTATATGATGATCTATATATTAATTATATATATTCTCTATCTGTCTCTCTCTCTCTCTCTCTATCTCTCTCTCTCTCTTCTCTCTCTCTCTCTCTTTATCTGATTTTAAAAACTATGCTGTGAGGTAAATAACTTAAATACAGGTCACCTATCAAAACATAAAACTAACAGGTTAATTAACAAAATCGAATACTCTTTCTTAAACGAATTAACTATTTACAACAGCACTTTTACACGTCCCTGTTTTTTTAATATATTTAATCGTTAATAAAACAATAACTAACTGAGAAATAAGCAGATGCACATTATAAACTTTGGCAATGACTCACGAAAGAAATGGTAAAATAAGAAGTAGCAGATTTCCCAAATATTAGTCAATGACCCCCAGAAAACCAGTGGCTAACCAATATTATAATTCAAATTTGAACCATTCCCTCAAGTTATACAACGTGGAAATGAATTTTGCAACGGCCGAAGTTGATTTGATTTCCCCAGTGAATTCTGTTTACAAATGGTATTTCGATTATCAGTTCACTGTTTATGAGCCGATGCCTTTTGTAATGCGAAATTGTGTTTATGATCTGAGAGGGTTTAGCCATAAACTCACTCAGCATGACTGTTAACGATTTTTTTTCTCGATGAAATGTGGTGTCGCTGTTATAGAAGCCAACGTTATTGCTCTGTGGGAATATAGATATCTAGGTTTATACATACATTTTTTTCAGACACAATTACGTTATTATTATTATTAGTATAATTATTATTATTATTATTATTATTATTATTATTATTATTACAGCATGTAATGCCATAGTCGACCTTTTCCTACATTTGCTTATTACTTTTATCCTCTAAGTCATTGCACACAAGTCTCACAGCGGAAAAAGAATAGCTTTTCGCCGGTCCTAATGTCAGAGCTCGTCCCAGCCCTAAAGATCTCGGCCAACGAAGATAAAAAGCCTCTAAAGATACCGAGGAAAATACCAGGTCATAAAGTAGCAATTTTCACCGAGCAATTTCTGCTTTTACTGCCCCGACCAACCACCGTCTCTCGCCACGTTCACATGCTGCATTTCTCTGCAGAATTTTTTCATTTTCTTTATCGAATGTTCTCGGGAAAAGTTTTAAAGAAAAACTAAGTATGGGTTAACTACGAAGCAAAATGAAGTATGTTCTCGGGAAAGTAGAACAAAATGGTCTCGTTTACTGTAAATGTAGGCTAAAAAATTATGATTGATTGATTGATTTACAGATTTTAGGCACACCTGCCAAGCACTAGGGCAAATATTACGAAAGTTTTATAGGAATAATTAAAAGAAATCTTAGCATATATATGGCTTCATAATTTCTGGAAACCTCGAAGATTGGATAAAGTTTTTAAAAGTGAAAGACTTACTAGAGAATTATAATAAAAAAAAACACAGAAAAACATCTAGCCTTCAGAATATAGCTATATTCTTTTTAGTTTCCTAGGTGAGGGAAATCCTGAAAGCATAAATGTCTCTAACATAAATACAGAAGTCGACAAACTTGATAAATAAATATCTAACTTGAATAAAAGACTTGACAAACTGTCATGGTAATGGCTTCATAGCAACGAATGATAAGTTAAAGGAAATGAAAATGCATTTTCTTCAAGTAGGTCTGCAGCAAAGAGGCATTCGCGCATGTGTTGGAGGCGCCTGTTCTCATGATGGTTCTAGAATCGGCAGGAGTTTTGTGGAACGCAACACGTACCATCACGTCGTCAGAAAATGCAGAGAAATATGATGCAATACTTCGTCGAGATTCTTCTAAGACGTTCTGGTCATCTAGGGAGTCTGTGACGTTCATGCTCCGCCCCCCGTAGGCCCCGCCCCCAGGTCACTGTATAAATACGACTGACAAAGTAGGAGAGATGAGAGTCACAGATCAGATCATCAGTTAGAGATCAGAGATCATCAGAGAGAGATAAGAGAAGAAGGAACAGACGAAGGATAAGAGGGGAAGTCTGCGCACGAGAGCTTCGTCGAATTCGAGTCAAGTCGTCCAGTTAGTGAGAACCACCGAGGTTTTCAACATTGAGCAAACCTTGAGAGAAGAAACTTTCTATAAGAGGTTTCGAGGAGTTCCTGCCCTTGATTATCAAGAGTAGACATTGCTTTCCGCAGTACGAAGTCAAGAAGACGACTAAAGTTCCACTGTTCTCCTTTGTGAAGCCATCGCTTCGAGTCGCAAAACTGGCCAGCAAGTACTTTCATTACTCCACTGTTTCCCCAGTTCACGCATTATAAGATTTCACCTTTTTTTATGTAAATAGGAGACACCATTCTGCATTTATCTTTGTTATTAAGCTTCTAAATAAACCTTTGTTCTGTTAGTGTAGTTCTTTCTATATTCGCATCACCAGTTTCAACTGTTGGTGTTGAATTCTTTTTGTTTATCATAATATCGAACTTGGAGCGGACCTTTCTCGGTTCGTGACACAAACTTGACCAAACTCCAATAATGAAATACAATCGTTTTCGCTTGAGGTCTTGACCAGGTCAGAATCGTGATTCCATTTTTCTTCTTCATGTTTACTCCTAACTTTTACTCCTGACCTTTGACCTGTTAAGGAGCCACTCCAGGAGTATGCCGTCGAGGGACTGGAGTGGATGCGGTCAATCATTAGGCGACCGTCATCGTTGTTGTCATGATGAAGCAATCGTGAGGAAGCATTATCTCGGGACCCAGCGACTGTTTGCTGAACACTTGAGTCAGCGGCTCGAGACGATGCAGACCTGTAGTGTTTTCTCTCAGAGGACACGAGACTTGATGTAGGAGATGTGGATCTCCCCTTTTAAGCCTTTCTTGAACGGAGGATGATTCCGAGATGTGTGTGAATAGATGAGGAGGTTATTGGATCCTGGGAGATTCTGTTTTCAAGGCAGACATTAGACGCTGTTGTTTCGTAGAATTCGTCCAAATGAAACAGGTATGGAGGCTTGACGTTATTCTCCGTATTTTATTATTGATACAATTATAAAATGATTTTTACAGTTCGTCGATGAAGAATTTTATAAAAATAAAGATTTACAATAAAAACAAATTGTAATTAGGTAACTAAATAGAAAATTGTCGGTGTTTAATTAACTTAAATGAACTTCAATAACAACCAATTGATAAAAGTGGGGTGTAAACTTTAACGAGTAAATCGCGTTCATGCCATGTGTTAATATACTTTCATGTACAAACAACATATGCCGACCATTCATTTTACTCAAATAATGACTAAAGATCCCAACACTGGATATTAGCGTACGAACCATATGTCTGTTTAAAGTTGAAATCTTTCAGGTTATGAATAATTTCTACTAATGTATCCTACACGCAATGAGATGAAAAACAGCCCCTTTAACCTCTTGTAAATAAAATATGATTGAAAGATTGAGGATAGAAAAGGATTTTTAAATGATACATTAGTCAATGATAAGATTTTAAGTTATTAATGATTAGGAAAATATCTTGAAGAATTCCAGGAGTAGACTTTGATTTAAATAACAGTGAGCGCATCGTGTCCCAAACTGTAGGATGCCCTCAAGATGAAAATATTAGGATTCGGGAAGGGCCGAAACGACTTCATTTTACTACTTCAATTCAATAAGACATTTTACGATTAGTTTACACTTTGCTTATCTTTTATTTATACGTTATATAAATCTATTGTTTCTGATTCTTACAAAGGCTGGTTTTCTCTAATAACCGGCAAGAATCATATTCCACAAACATTATCTCTTAACCTTCCTGTCACAGTGAATTATTATTGTGCTTGGGCTTGCTGCATGACTGAGATTTCAGCTGAGTACAAACGTTGCATTCTTTCTGTATTTCCCATTATCTTCTGTTACTTCTTTGTAATAAACACCGTTTTCTTTGGAAGCAGAAATTTCATGTCAATTGCACCTGCTGACCTTTTCCATATGAATGGGATTCACTTTCTGAATAATAATAATAATAATAATAATAATAATAATAATAATAATAATAACAATAATAATAATGATAATAATAATAATAATAACAATAATAATAATAATAATATATTGGAAGGAGACCCTATTTCAAACAAGTCTTATTGAAAGATATTGCTGCATCAGCTGCATTCAACTTGTAAATAGTCTTCTCGATTTTTCTAATAATAGCTTTCTCTCTGTTACTACAACTGGCGAGTATTGCGCCGATATTACTCATCGGGAGGAGTCAATTTCAGGGATAATGGTTACAAATTTATTTATCTATTACAGTAAATGAACAAATAGGTCAAAATATAAGTTAATCTAGTGGCCAACGTTTCTCTCGGTATGATCCGAGCATGATCACGGCAGTGGATCGGAGCAGACTGTTGATGCTGTCGAAATCTACTCAATATATAGCGGCAGGTCAGCAGGGGGTCAACCGCTAGCTGCGTTTTCATTGGCCGGTGGCGCAATGCGCTCCCGCCATTGGTTGAAGGAAGTTTTTTTCAAGACGCTTCTCGTCGTTGATGGTCGCGATGTTGCACCCTAGCAGACCATCGAGGCTGGGGCATGGCTTCCCTGGGCGTTGTGTCACGAATGCTCGCGATGTCACTGGCTGCTGGGCTGCTAGTCTCATCTGGTATTCTTTGATCGGGGTTGTCGCTCGGTCTGGTATTACTTTTATTATCTATACACATAGGTCTCCTTTAAGTTGGTGGGGAGGAAGAGCACTTCCTGTGTCGTATTGAATGCAGCTGATGCAGCAATATCTTTCAATAATAATAATAATAATAATAATAATAATAATAATAATAATAATAATAATAATGAGGTAGGAGACCCTCTCTCAAACATGTTTTGTTAAAGAAGATGGCAGCATCAGTAGAATTGATTTTATATAATAAGAAGAATTGAAAAGACCATATATAAAATCAATTCTACTGATGCTGCCATCCTCTTTAATAGTAATAATAATAATAATAATAATAATAATAATAATAATAATTTGGTAAAAGACCATCTTTTAGGCAAATACTGTTAAATAGAATGGCAGAACTAAGAGAGTTGATTTTATATATAAAATCAACTCGCTTAATTCTGCCATTCTCTTTAATAATAATAATAATAATAATAATAATAATAATAATAATAATAATAATAATAATAATAATAATAGTCAGACACCAACTAAAGGAAATGCTAAACTGGAAAGCCCCAGGTCCCGATGAAGTCCATGGATACTGGCTCAAAAACTTCAAGGCCTTACACCCACGAATAGCAGAACAACTCCAGTATTGAATCTCAATTCACCATGCACCCAAATGGATGACCACAGGAAGAACATCCTTAGTACAAAAAGATAAGAGTAAGGGAAATATGGCCAGTAACTACAGCCTATCACCTGCCTACCAATAATGTGGAAGTTACTAACAGGAATCATCAGTGAAAGGCTATACAACTACCTAGAGGAGACAAACACCATCCCCCACCAACAGAAAGGGTGCAGAAGGAAGTGTAGGGGCAGAAAACCAGCTCCTGATAGACAAAATGGTAATGAAGAACAGTAGGAGAAGGAAAACCTACCTAAGCATGGCATGGATAGACTATAAGAAAGCCTTCGACATGATACCACACACATGGCTAATAGAATGCCTAAAAATATATGGGGCAGAGGAAAACACCATCAGCTTCCTCAAAAATACAATGTGCAACTGGAATACAATACTTACAAGCTCTGGAATAAGACTAGCAGAGGTTAATATCAGGAGAAGGATCTTCCAGAGCGACTCACTGTCCCCTCTACTCTTCGTATTAGTTATGATTCCCATGACAAAAGTACTACAGAAGATGGATGCCGGGTACCAACTCAAGAAAAGAGGCAACAGAATCAACCATCTGATATTCATGGACGACATCAAGCTGTATGGTAAAAGCATCAAGGAAATAGATACCCTAATCCAGACTGTAAGGATTGTATCTGGGGACATCAGGATGGAGTTTGGAATAGAAAAATGCACCTTAGTCAACATACAAAAAGGCAAAGCAACGAGAACTGAAGGGATAAAGCTACCAGATGGGAGCAACATCAAACACATAGATGAGACTGGATACAAATACCTGGGAATAATGGAAGGAGTGGATACAAAACACCAAGAGATGAAGGACACGATCAGGAAAGAATATATGCAGAGACTAAAGGCGATACTCAAGTCAAAACTCAACGCCGGAAATATGATAAAAGCCATAAACACATGGGCAGTGCCAGTATTCAGATACAGCGCAGGAATAGTGGAATTGACGAAGGCAGAACTCTGCAGCATAGATAAAAAAACCAGGAAACATATGACAATACACAAAGCGCTACACCCAAGAGCAAATATGGACAGACTATACATAACACGAAAGGAAGGAGGGAGAAGACTACTAAGTATAGAGGACTGTGTCAACATCGAGAACAGAGCACTGGGGCAATATCTGAAAACCAGTGAAGACGAGTGGCTAAAGAGTGCATGGGAAGAAGGACTAATAAAAGTAGACGAAGACCCAGAAATAGATAGAGACAGGAGAATGACAAATAGAACAGAGGACTGGCACAACAAACCAATGCACGGACAATACATGAGACAGACTAAAGAACTAGCCAGCGATGACACAGGGCAATGGCTACAGAGGAGAGAGCTAAAGAAGGAAACTGAAGGAATGATAACAGCGGCACAAGATCAGGCCCTAAGAACCAGATATGTTCAAAAATGGATAGACGGAAATAACATCTCTCCCATATGTAGGAAGTGCAATACGAAAAATGAAGCCATAAACCACATAGCAAGCGAATGCCCGGCACTTGCACAGAACCAGTACAAAAAGAGGCATGATTCAGTGGCAAAAGCCCTCCTCTGGAGCCTGTGCAAGAAACATCAGCTTCCTTGCAGTAATAAGTGGTACGAGCACCAACCTGAGGGAGTGATAGAAAACGATCAGGCAAAGATCCTCTTGGACTATGGTATCAGAACAGATAGGGTGATACGTGCAAATAGACCAGACGTAACGTTGATTGGCAAAGTCAAGAAGATGTCGCAATACCATGGGACACCAGAGTTGAAGAGAAAGAGAGGGAAAAAATGGATAAGTATCAAGATCTGAAAATAGAAATAAGAAGGATATGGGATATGCCAGTGGAAATTGTACCCATAATCATAGGAGCACTAGGCACGATCCCAAGATCCCTGAAAATTAATCTAGAAAAACTAGAGGCTGAAGTAGCTCCAGGACTCATGTAGAAGAGTGTGATCCTTGAAACGGCGCACATTGTAAGAAAAGTGATGGACTCCTAAGGAGGCCGGATGCAACCCGGAATCCCACACTATAAATACCACCCAGTCGAATTAGAGGACTGTGATAGAGCAAAAAAATAATAAATAAGTAATAATAATAGTAATAATAATAATAATTTTAATAATAATAATAATAATAATAATAATAATAATAATAATAATAATAATAATATGATAATTATTATTATTATTATTATTATTATTATTATTATTATTATTATTATTATTATTATTATTATTATTATTATTAAGGGAGAAAACAAGTGAGGTCAATGAAATAAATGGGCATAATACACACCACCAGTATCACAGAGAAATAACTTGGTATATGCAGGAGCAAGATTAGTAGCAGAACTGATGGAGATTCGAACACCACACCACCAGCACAACCAACCCAACAGAAACCAAAACAGCAACCTCCTTGGAAAGGCGCCTGGAAAAAAGCAATCATGGTGATGGAGATCTGACTTGAGTAAACTGAAAGAGATGGCAGAAAAAAGGCTAAGAAGCAAGAAAACAAGGGAGGAACTCAACGAGAAATACAAAGTACAAGAGAGGGGACTAAACAACACAATAGAAGATGTAAAACAGAGGCTTAAGGCCAAAGCACATAAGATCCAACGGTACATGAACAGGAATAAGGGATACCACAGAACAAACTATTCGGAACCAACCAGAAAAGACTATACAGCCAACTAGAGGGAAGACAATCACCCAGAAATTCCTGAAGCCGAACCAAGTAAGAGACTCTGGGAAAACATATGGAGCAATCGGTATCACACTACAAACTGCAACATAGCTCCAGGAAGTCAAGGAAGAAGAAACAAGGAGAATAAAACAAAAGATTCACAGACATCACGACAGACACAGTCAGACACCAACAAAAGAAAATGCCAAACTGGAAAGCCCCAGGTCCCGATGAAGTCCATGGATACTGGCTCAAAAACTTCAAGGCCCTACACCCACGAATAGCAGAACAACTCCAGCATTGTATCTCAAATCACCATGCACCCAAATGGATGACCACAGGAAGAACATCCTTAGTACAAAAGACAAGAGTAAGGGAAATATAGCCAGTAACTACAGGCCTATCACCTCCCTACCAATAATGTGGAAGTTACTAACAGGGGGTATCATCAGTGAAAGGGGCTATACAATTACCTAGGAGGAGGGGGACAAACACCCTCCCCCCTCCCCCCCAAAACAGAAAGGCTGCAGAAGGAAGTGTAGGGGCACAAAAGACCAGCTCCTGATAGACAAAATGGTAATGAAGAACAGTAGGAGAAGGAAAACCAACCTAAGCATGGCATGGATAGACTATAAGAAAGCCTTCGACATGATACCACACACATGGCTAATAGAATGCCTGAAAATATATGGGGCAGAGGACAAAAAACACCATCAGCTCCTCAAAAATACAATGCGCAACTGGAATACAATACTTGACAAGCTCTGGAATAAGATTAGCAGAGGTTAATATCAGGCGAGGATCTTCCAGGCGGGACTCACTGTCCACACTACTCTTCGTAGTAGCCATGATACCATGACAAAAGTACTACAGAAGATGGAGGGGCGGGTACCAACTAAAGAAAAGAGGCAACAGAATTAACCATCTGATGTTCATGGACGAGAAAAAAAGAAAAAAACAAAAAAAAATTTCAAGCTAAGCTGTATGGTAAGAGCATCAAGGAAATAGATACCCTAATCCAGACTGTAAGGATTGTATCTGGGGACATCAGGATGGCGTTTGGAATAGAAAAATGCGCCTTAGTCAACATACAAAAAGGCAAAGTAACGAGAACTGAAGGGATAAAGCTACCAGATGGGTAGCAACATCAAACACATAGATGAGACAGGATACAAATACCTGGGAATAATGGAAGGAGGGGATATAAAACACCAAGAAATGAAGGACACGATCAGGAAAGAATATATGCAGAGACTCAAGGCGATACTCAAGTCAAAACTCAACGCCGGAAATATGATAAAAGCCATAAACACATGTGCAGTGCCAGTAATCAGATACAGCGCGGATAGTGGAATGGACGAAAGCAGAACTCCGCAGCTAGATCAGAAAACCAGGAAACATATGACAATACACAAAGCACTACACCCAAGAGCAAATACGGACAGGACTATACATAACACGAAAGGAAGGAGGGAGAGGACTACTAAGTATAGAGGACTGTGTCAAAATCGAAAACAGAGCACTGTGGCAATATCTGAAAACCAGTTGAAGACAGTGCTAAAGAGTGTATGGGAAGAAGGACTAATAAAAGTATACGAAGACCCAGAAATATATAGAGACAGGAGAAAGACAGACAGAACAGAGGACTGGCACAACAAACCAATGCACGGACAATACATGAGACAGACTAATGAACTAGCCAGCGATGACACATGGCAATGGCTACAGAGGGGAGAGCTAAAGAAGGAAACTGAAGGAATGATAACAGCGGCACAAGATCATGCCCTAAGAACCAGATATGTTCAAAGAACGATAGATGGAAATAACATCTCTCCCATATGTAGGAAGTGCAATACGAAAATGAAACCATAAACCACATAGCAAGCGAATGCCCGGCACTTGCACAGAACCAGTACAAAAAGAGGGCATGATTCAGTGGCAAAAGCCTCCACTGGAGCCTGTGCAAGAAACATCAGCTACCTTGCAGGTAATAAGTGGTACGAGCACCAACCTGAGGGAGTGATGGAAAACGATCACGCAAAGATCCTCTTGGACTATGGTATCAGGACGGATAGGGTGATACATGCAAACAGACCAGACGTGACGTTGATTGACAAAGTCAAGAAGAAAGTATCACTCATTGATGTCGCAATGCCATGGGACACCAGAGTTGAAGAGAAAGAGAGGGAAAATGGATAAGTATCAAGACTCTGAAATAGAAATAAGAAGGATATGGGATATGCCAGTGGAAATCGTACCCATAATCATAGGAGCACTAGGCACGATCCCAAGATCCCTGAAAAGGAATCTAGAAAAACTAGACGCTGAAGTAGGTCCGGGCCTCATGCAGAAGAGTGATCTAGAAAACGGCACACATAGTAAGAAAAGTGATGGACTCCTAAGAGGCAGGATGCAACCTGGAATCCCACACTATAAATACCACCCAGTCGAATTGGAGGACTGTGATAGAGTAAAAAAAAAAAAATAATGAATGATAATATAATAATAATAATAATAATAATAATAATAATAATACTCAGCAGTCCATCACTTGACTCATGCACAACTTGTGGTTTGTCCATTACCAAAGGAGACTTGGTTACTCCCGTCATATTTGACTGTTTCTTGAGATGTTTAGGCTGCTGCCTATCTTCCATTTCACACGTAGGGGGATGAGGGCATATCTTAAGCTCTTTAATAGACAGTTCGTTAGATGATGTTTAACTAATATGCCTAAGACGGGGAAGGAACTGTTAGCCAAAGCCATCAATCAGGGAGAGAGTCACTTCAAAGGCCTTTGCGTCTTATTAGATGTGTCAATACTTAGAAGAGCCTACGTTTCCCTAATCAGTCACTTTGGTTTATCTATAATTCTATTTCACCTGCTGTATTGGTATTATCATTTCTGTTAAATTGACTAGTTTTATCTATTTGGTTATTATGATGAAATTATCTTTATTTTTTATTTTTTTTATTGTGGGGGGTGGGGTTATTTTCACTTTTGCTAAATCTGTTGACTGGTTTGTCTCTCTCGTTATGATAAGTAAATTATCTTTATTTTTCATTAATCGTTCCGTATGTTTTTATACGTTGAGTGTCTGATTAATGTATTTGTCGTTTCATTTTATCAATCTTCCATTATTTTCTCTCTA
>NC_061109.1:63785438-63797938 GCF_015104395.2 Macrobrachium nipponense
ATATATATATATATATAATATACACTATCTATGTGTGTGTGTGTGTGTGTTTTACAGTCAATATCTAAACCCTCCAGACAATTTGTAAAGTGACTGATTTTTTTCAGTCAGTTTGTGATTGCCTGGTTCACCCAGTCAGTTTATAAATCCCGCCAAAAATCTCGCAGACAATTTATTTCAAATGACTAAAATTTTGATTGGATTTCTTGGCATATTGACTGAAATTATCCTGCTACGGGTCACAAATCCCCAACCCCGCTTAATCTTAAACAACAATGACCGCAACAGTGTGCGTGTGTGTGCTAGCTAGCTGGAGCAGTTGTGTGTTGGTCTTGTCCGTCCCTGTTATTATCCTTCTGTGAGGTTCACTTCGTTTATAGAAGATATGGCGTGTTCCCAAGAAACACTATTTTACGACAAAATGATGTTAAAGAAAAACTCGGACTCAACGTCATTAATACTGACTAACCTTGAGTACTACAATCTGACAGAGGAACTCAGAGTAGCAGCATCTGCAAAAAATAGATCAAATCGGCAGTATTATATCCTTGGATGTTATGAAGTTCTTAGTATGGTGGTGTTGAAAAGTTGATAAAAAACGGAAGGGTGAAACTCAAGAACCGTTTATTTTGTGCACGTTGAGGATATGTTTGAAACAATAAAACGTGCTCACATTGCTACGGGCCATGGCGGCAGAGACAAAATGGTCAAAGAATTGTCAAGATATGCGAACGTAACGAGAGATATTGTAGAACTGTTCAAATCTGTGTGTGTTCTGTGTCAATAGAAACGAAAGAGATGTGCTACCAAGGGTGTTACTGTCAAACCGATTTAATCTAAGGACTACGGTTAACGGGCTCAGGTGGACCTTGGTGTACCAAGATCATCTAACAAAGTGTTGCATATTGCGTCCCTTAACTTCAAAGAGAGCAGCTGAGGTTGCATTCCAGCTAATGGACATATTTTTAATGTTCAGAGCCCCTCTAATTCTGCAAAGTGATAATGGTAGTGAATTTACAGCATTGGTTATCTCGGAACTCAAACTTCTTTGGCCAGACCTGTTGATCGTTCATGGTAAACCAAGGCATCCACAGAGCCAGGGATCAGTTGAACGGCTTAACTGTGATATAAAAGACATGCTTATTTCATGGTTAGAGGATAATGATACAAGTGACTGGCCTATGGGACTCAGGTTTGTGCATTTCCAAAAGAACACCAGTTACCATTCTGGAATCAAACAATTCCCATTCAAAGCACTCTTTGGTGTTGAGGCCAGAGTAGGTCTACTCTCAACTGCACTTCCAGAAGTGTTGAAGGCAATAATCACTGAAGAGGATTTACTTGGAACTTACAGTTCCCCTCTGACTCTACTCATCCAGACGAATCACCCAAGTGCACGAACCCTCCAGACGAATCACCTGAGTGCATGAACCCTCCAGACAATTCACCTCATAGCACGAAAGCTCCAGACAATTCAGCTGACTGCACGAACCCTCCAGACGATCCACCTGAGTGCATGGATCAGCCAGGTAGTGATACTCTCTCACTCACTTACACTCACACACATACACACACACAAACACACACACACACACAATTATAAAAGGTAACTGATAACTAATTTGGTCAAGTTCCAAACCACATAGCAAGTCTATCACCATTTATTAAATGTTTTCTTTTGTTATTAATCAGAGGGCTCTGCCTATCCAGACAGTCCATCCTGTGGCCAGAATCCTCAAGGAAGACTTTATAAGCTTCAAGAAGACATAGCACTGCAGCGGTCCATAGCAGCAGGTGGTCAGTTAGCTTAAGCTGAGCGCACGGTCAAACGTAGTCGTGTAGAACATGTCCCAGGTAATCCAGGAGATAACGTGACAATTCCCATCCCATTAAAAGTTATAGTTGATCGAGGAAAAGGTGATTCACGAAATGTTATCGGTGTTATCTTAGATCGTAACGAAAATGACATGTATCGAATAGGCGTGAGAGATGGAGTACTCAAGGGGCGCTACAATAGGAGCCAATTTGATATATGCAGCCAGCAACTGTATAGTATTGGTGAAGTGAGTGCAGACAAGAAGGCAGGACTACGTCAGGCAGTACAGCAGTCATCTAGGTTTGGTGGTCTATGTTATGCTAAGTGCAACTGTACTGTAGGCAAGAAACAGTGTCAATCAAATCGCTGTAAATGTTACAAAGAAGGTTACAAGTGCAATAGTCAGTGCTTGAATTGTAAAATAAAAACTGATATAATATTCAAAATGTCACATTTTATACTTTATTTATAATTTTGATATATCGTTACATAGGTTTTAGGAAATAAAATTTTACTCGAGAACACGGTTGGTTTTTCTGTCAGTTCATTACTTCATATGAGTCAATATCTTTAGGAAATAATGAGCTCTGAGCTCACACTGAGAGGGTAACAGCTAGTTAAACACACACACACACACACAAAAGGACCTGGGTTCGTTCCTCGGCCGGGCGGGTTGGGGATTTGTGACCTGTAGCAGGATCATTTCAGTCAATTGGCCAAGAAAATCTATAAAAATTTTAGTCACTTTGTAAATTGTCTGCGATTTTTAGCTGATTTATAAACTGACTAGGTGAACCAGGCAATTCACAAACTGCCTGTAAAAATCAGTTACTTTTCAAGTTGTCTGGATTTAGACATTGACTGTAATATATATATATATATATATATATATATATATATATATATATATATATATATATATATATATATATATATATATATATATATATATATATATATATATATATATATTTTTTTGCCAGGTTTTTTTTGCCAGAAGGAAAAAATGAAAAAGCGAGTTAGCCGAGTACTTTCGGTCCTATTCGGACCCTTTACTGAGGCATACTGATTTTACAAAAGAACACCTAGTCAAAAGAAGGCTTAATATACAAACTGACACTACCAGATTAGCCATAAGGGCGATTTTCACTCTACAGAGAGGAGGAGGAGTCATAGGCTAGCCACACCTTGAAGGATACCCGCAGTAAACAATGATTCTTCCAGAAAAACAGTACATTTTGAAAACAACACGGGAGCATATACAATTTAATATCATGAATTTTTACACAAATTTTCCAAACAAAAATTATTATTGATGAAAAGACGAAAGATATATATATATATATATATATATATATATATATATAATATATATATATCATATATATATATATATATATAGATATATATATATATATATATATATTATATATATATATATATATATATATATATATATATAATATATATATATATATATATATATATATATATATATATATATATATATATATTATATACGAGCAGGAGAAAGAGGGAGAGAGAATATCGAATCGAACCAGAGAGAGAGAGAGAGAGAGAGAGAGAGAGAGAGAGAGAGAGAGAGAGAGAGAGAGAGAGAGAATTAATTAAACTATATACATGGTGGGACTAATCTATTAGTTGTTCATTTATTTTGAGGTCCTTCATAAACATCTTACAAATATATGGGTCCAAATGGTACATTCCCAGACTAAGATTTAGGTTTTTTTTTATTAGTGGATTGTATAATTGCCGATTCCAGTAAATTTCTTGAAACATAATCATTAGATCTAGCAATTACCGAGGTATCACCCCAATTAATACAATGAGATTTTTCACTCAGATGGATAAACAGTGCATTTGAAGTCTGGGCTGTTCTAACTGAATACATATGCTGCTTAATCCGAACACATAAATTTTTACTAGACTGACCAACGTAAAACGATGGGCAATCCTTACAAGGAATTTTGTAAATGATGTTGTTATTTGTTACGGGACTATTCTTAATTAGCATATCTTTAATGGTATTGTTTTAAGAGAACACTACGTTAACATTAAACGATTTAAATATTGATTTTATGGTTTCAAATCCACGAAAATAAGGTAAGCTAAGTACATTTTTAGGGATTTCTTTTTCATTAATAGCAACATTATAAAACTTTTTATGAGCTTTTTGATAACATAAATCAATTAAATGAGGTGGGTAGCAGAGATCGTTTCCTATCTTTTTTATGTATTCTGTTTCTTGGTCCAGGTATTGTGGACTCGTTATACGCAAAGCGCGTAGGAACATAGAAGAAAAAATTGAAATTTTAATATTAAGATGGTGGCCAGAATAAAAATGTACATATGTTAAATCATTTGTGGGTTTTCTATAAATACTGAATTTGCATTGGAAAGATTCTTTATGTATTAATACATCTAGGAAAGGGATGACATTATTATTTTCAATTTCAGCAGTGAATTTTAAGGATGGCACTAAATTATTCAATTTAGACAGTAAATCATTTACATCGATACCACCAGGTAAGACTACTAAGATATCATCGACATATCGGTACCATTTTAAGGGGATAAGTGTGATATTCGGGAGGTGTTGTCTCTCAAAAAATTCCATATATAAGTTTGAAAGGAGAGGTGATAAAGGGTTACCCATGGCCATACCAAATATTTGTTGGTAATATGCTCCATTAAAAATAAATCTGCAATCACAAATACATAACTTAATTAAGGATAGTATGTGACTAACGGACATAGGCAATTCATGCAGTACAAGTTCATTACTTAAATATTCTAGCACAGAGTCAATAGGGACTTTTGTAAACAAAGAACATACATCAAAACTGACAAAAATATCGCTAGGGTTTAGCACAATGTTATTTAATTTTTCCACAAGATCAAGAGAATTCCGGATGTGTGAATTAGATACAGTTCCTAGTAGCGGGGATAACAGTTTAGTAAGATATTTAGATAGTTTATTAGCAATTGATCCTACATTACAAATAAATGGGCGCATAGGTTTGTTTTCCTTATGAGTTTTGACTAGGCCACATAAATAAGGTAATGAGGGACACCTTACAGTTAACTGACACAAAAGTTCTTTTTTATCTTTAAGAATTTGTTAGACATTGATATTAATGTTTTTTATTACTTGGTCCAACGGGATTTTTTGCGAGTTTTTTGTAAGTTATTTCATCCTCTAGTAAATTATGCATGCGTGATATGTAGTCAGTTTTTGTCAAGACCAACCCTAAACTATTGGATTTATCAGCCTTTGGTAATGTGTAAGTTTAGATCATTCTTCAATTCTTTTAAACTTTTTCTGTAGCGAGCGGGGAAGTTATCTTCATGGTAGGCATGCGTAGCACTATATGTCATGCCTATGATAATGTTTAAATGATTTTGTGGTAGGTCACAGTATTTTTCAAACTTATATAGAGATATCGCTATTGAAAAAGCTGAGGGTTTGTTACAAATGAAGAAAGACAGGGCCAAAGCCTAATGCGCGCAATGCATTATCACTTATTTGTTTGCTCGATAAATTCACCACACAACCACTTCTAGTATTATTGGTCTAATCACTGTCGTTGATAAGGTTGTTTAATTTTCTGTCCAGTTTTTCTAATCAAAGTGTCTGTAGTTCTATGAAGTTTTCCATATATTTCTTGCCTTAATGCGTGTTTCCAATCAGCGGGAATCGAATAGTTGAAGTTACGTCGGGCTTTTTCCAGTTCTTTAAATTTCTCCTTTTCCTCCATTTTCGCGGCAGCAATGTGACGTTTTAATATGAGTGATGAAAACTCATTAAAAGTATGTTGATCGTATCTTCTTATGCGGTATGGTAGCAATGATTTGGGTAACACTTGTTCTGCCAGCCATTTTTTCAGGAATTTCAGGTGATTCTGGTAGAGTTCGCTGCTCGCAAAGACTTGGAGAAAGAGGTGACGAAACAGCTCCAGCATTAATTTTATATATATATATATATATATATATATATATATATATATATATATATATATATATATATATATATATATATATATATATATATATATATTCAGAGAGAGAGAGAGAGAGAGAGAGCTAACTAGTGGAAGATGAAGAAAATCTGTTAAAAGTAAAGTTTATAAAATCTGCCTCATCCCATCACTCCGCGGAAATAAGGATGAGGGAAGTTTTGAAAATTCATAATTGAATAAAATTTTGAGAGGATTTGAACAAAAGAGAAAAAAAAAAATAAATAAATGCCCTAAGACGGAAACATCGGTGATATGATTAAAACCTTAATAATATTATGAATTAATTCCATCAACTTTGGAGATATTTTGTCCTGATGAATGATTCAGATTATTGTGGGTGTAAATGACAGTAAGTCTTATTAATAAAGACATATAGTAATGCTCAGCTTTGTTAATATAATTAATATATATTATAAGATAATTATATATATATATATATATATATATTATATATATATATATATATATATATATATATACTATTATAATATTATATATAGATATATTATATATAGAATATATTACATTTAATTATAATTATATAATATATATATATATAGATATTATATAGATATCTATATATAATATATATATATATTATATATAATATATATATAATATATATATATATATATATTATATATAATATATATATATCATATATATATATTATTGCAATTCCATTGCAAATTAGACTTTTATGAAAACGATCCATATTACAACATACTTGGAAATGAGCTCTTAGCAATAAATTACATTTTCCTCCGTTAATTTGATAATCGGGTGATGCATGATGCAAAATTAGCCTTAATTAATTTTTTTCCTCTTGAGTATTTTCATCTAGTAAAGACTGCAATAATATTGAAAGAGGTCACCGATGAGTAAAGTAGTTCCTCTCTCTCTCTCTCTCTCAGTGCCATTTTGCTTGGTGAGACGTACCTGCGCACTGTCTGATTAATCAACAGATATCACGCATTTAACATACGTCTAGAAATTGCAAAATATCTAGAAGTGTTCGTGAACTGTCGGTGATAAGATTAGTGTGAAAATAGTAGGATAAAGCATCTACTAATTAAGTTTATCTTGTGAAATATTGTAAACCAGATCAAGATGGCAGTAAATTCCAACTGTTGAAAGAAAAGGCGTAATCTTGCGTGTTTAGCAGATTCGCAATATGATGAGGTAGCAGGAAGGGAGCTGGCATTTCTCATCTATGAGATCAACAACAGCCCTAATCAAAAAAATACAAACGCATTCATAGACATACTAGAAGGATATGATCATTCAAACTGGAACAAATCAACAGAAAACATCTTGAAAATAATTGAAGAAGTTCCAAATAAAATCCAAGTGGTCAAGAGACTCATAAAGAAAATTTACATCAATCAACATATTCCAACAAAGAAAATGAATAAGGTGAACATTTGTGAATATACCTATTTATGCCAAATATGGAAAAAAAAAATGCCAGACCAAAACTCCATGCGTAAACTGTGTAAGGTGTGGTATAGCATAGTCAATCCCCAAAACCTGATCAGAAAATTTTCTGCATGCAATATTCCAACGCATCCTCAATGTGCTGAAGTAATGAAAAATACGAGTAAGGATACCAGAATATTTTGCTCAACATGTCTCTAATGGATAGACAATGTTATTAAATCAAGACTTAATGTACAAATAGTTGGGGATGAAGAAGAAAAGGAAGAGGAAGAAGAAGAAGAGGAAAACGAAAGAGAAAGAAACAAAACTGAAATGACAAAAAAATATGAAAGACAAAGAACAAGATAATAGAATGGATACAGAGATACTCATTGATACTACATATGAGGCAATCAAGCAGCATACATACAAAGAAATAAATTATGATATGACAACACAAAATAAAATCCTGAAGAGGCTCTACCCAGATCTGCACACTGATGGGAAAGAGGAAAAAATAAACAAGAAAGACAAAGTCTGCACCCTTTTGAAAAGAGGGAATTGCAGATTCGGAAAAAGATGTTACTACAAACAACCCAAGGTATGTCACAACTATGAAATCTATGGTAAATGTTCATACCTAGACGATTATGAGGATGATTGCAGTGATCTACATCCAAAAATATGTAAAAACCTAAAAGAAGGAAAAGGATGTAAGTTCGACAAAAAATGTAAATATTTGCACCCTGTAGCCATGAATCAAAATCAATTAAATAATCAATTAAATAATAACATCCAAAATAGGAAAGAAACAAATAAAGAGAGGAACAAAGAATATGAGGTGAAGAATAAAAGCAAGCCATCATTGCGATATGGAGTGTAAGCAAATAATTTCCAAGCCTCAGCTCCAAGATACTACAGCTCAAGAGATAAATACTGTATGTACGATGCTAGGGGATATTGCAGATATGGAGAAAATTGCAGATTCAGACACAAAAGGAAGAATTAAAATGAAGGAAGATCAAATATTATGGAAAAGTTGGATTTTTTAATGTCAGAATTTCTGGAAATGAAGAAAAGAACAACATACCAGAACAGGAAAGAGACGTGGGAAAATCCTTATTATTACTCATATTAAATGAAGGAAATAACACGCAAAAAATCATAGTGATGAATGCGCAGGGTTTAGTTACGAGTAACTCAAAAAGAAAAAGAGAGTACTTAGCAGAACTAACCCAAATTGAAAAGAAAATAGATGTAATGAGTATAAGTGAAACCTGGTATTCCCAAGAGACTGGTAATGACGATCAAATAAAAGGGTTCCAAACTTATAGATCAGACAGAAAAAATAGGAATCAAGGGGAAACCGCAATTTCGTAAGTGATGATATAAAGGTAAATATGGAGATATTATATAAAATATTAGAGAAAATAGTGGATAAATATATACTGAAGAAGAAAAGTAAACATCAGTTATGCATACCAAGAGACAGAAGGATCTTGTTCCAGAAAATCAGAAAGTGGAAAAAAGGTCTTGCAAAAGAAGAAAATGCATGTAAAGTGATCGAACTAAAAAGTAAGATAGAAAATGCAGAATAAAAGATTATACAATCAAACGACAATGAAAAACGGGACTTGGAAGAAAAAACCCTAGTAAATATCAAGCCAAACCCCAAATTATTGTACTCTTGTGCAAAAAAGATCAATAAAAGAAGAATAGAAATAGGCCCTCTAAGAAATGAAGGGAGATTAACGAATGAAAAAAAGGAAATATGCAAAATATAGGCAGAACGATATAAGAGAGAAATCACCCCTAGAATTGATAATGAAGATAATGATATAGAAGTAAGGGACGAAAATAGTGAATATTTAGCAGACATAGATATTAATGAAGCTGATACTGTGCAGGCTATCAATGGAATCAAAAATGGAGCTGCAGCAGGGGCTGATAGTGTCCCTGCTATTTTGTTAAAGAAAGTAGTTAATTCTATCGCGAAGCCACTTGCAATATTATTAAGACAAAGTGCAGATACGGGCAAGATTTATGATGAGCACAAATTAGCATATACTACACCTACCTTCAAAAGTGGAGCAATACTAGAGGCAAGTAATTATAGGCCTGTGAGTCTAATATCAAATATTATGAAAGTGTACGAAAGGGTAATGAAGACAAATATTATGAAACATTTAATGAAAAAAAAATTGTTTAATATAGGACAACATGGTTTTGTACCCGGAAAAAGTACACAAGCCCAACTCTTAGCCCGCCGTGAGTACATATACAAAAATATGAAAAGCGGAAATGAAACAGATGTGGTTTATCTAGACTTTGCAAAAGCTTTTGACAAGGTAGATCATAATATACTAGCGAAGAAAACTAGAAAACAATATAGTGGATAAAGTAGGAAGGTGGTTAAAAGAATTTTTACACAACAGAAAACAGATAGTTATTGCAAACGATGAGAAATCGGATGAAGCTAAGGTAATATCCGGTGTGCCACAAGGTACGGTGTTAGCTGCATTACTGTTTGTTATTATGATTGCAGACGTAGACAGTAATGTTAAGGACTCGGTAGTGAGTAGTTTCGCCGATGACACAAGAATAAGTAGAGAAATTACTTGTGATGAAGAAGGAACGCGCTACAAAGAGAACTTAACAGAGTATATGATTGGGCAGAGGTAAATAGGATAGTATTTAACTCTGATAAATTTGAATCAATAAATTATGGAGACAGAGAAGGAAAGCTATATGCATATAGGGGACCTAATAATGAGACAATCACAAATAAGGAAGCAGTTAAAGACCTTGGTGTGATGTTGAATAGGAACTTGCTATGCAATGATCAAATAGCAATTCTATTGGCAAAATGTAAAGCAAAAATGGAAATGTTGTTACGGCACTTCAAAACAAGAAAAGCTGAACGCATGATTATGCTTTATAAAGCATATGTTCGTAGTCCACTTGAATGTTGCAATATGATATGGTACCCACACTATCAAAAGGATATTGCACAAATAGAGAGTGTACAAAGATCCTTTACAGCTAGACTAGAAAATGTTAAGGATCTTGACCACTGGGAAAGACTACAATTTCTAAAATTATATTGTCTAGAAAGGAGAAGAGAACGCTACATGATAATTCAGGCAGGGAAATAGATAGCAGAAATTGCCGAAAACATCATGGAGCTAATAATATCAGAAAGAGCAAGCAGAGGTAGATTAATAGTGCCCAAAACTATACCAGGAAAAATAAGGAAAGCACACAGGACATTAATTCACTACGCACCAGCATCGACAATGCAGCGCCTATTCAATGCGTTGCCAGCTCATCTAAGGAATATATTAGGAGTGAGCGTAGATGTGTTTAAGAATAAGCTCGACAAATATATAAGCTGCATCCCAGACTATCCAAGATTGGAAGATGCAAAATATACCGGAAGATGCACTAGCAACTCTCTGGTAGACATTGGAGGTGCCTCACACTGAGGGACCTGGGGCAACCCGCTCCGCTCTTATCGTGATTTTGAGTTCCCAACGAACTCCCAACCACTGACCCCGAAAAAGAACGTGACCAAATGTCTCCTTAAGAAGTAAAATGGAAAAATTCTTCCTCAGTTGCGTCTACTACCTGGGTTTAATGAAGTCAAGAAGAGAAACAGAACCTGCATCCGAAAATAAAAGTTCTTCCAAAGAGGAATTACGAGAAACGTTCTCCCTGACTGAAGAGGCTTTTGGGATAACTAGGTTTATGTTTGCTATAGATTGGATATTCTCATCTGTAGTTTCTCTGTAGAGCTTGAGAGCTGGATTATCTTTCTATTACTTGGTACCAGATTTTTGTTTTTTTGTTTTTTGTTAAAATAAATTGCCTACTTCAATTCCCCTGTTGTGCTTACCTTTGTTGAGAGAATTTCTCTAATTCCTCAGTTATTATGAAGAACTGGGAGTTGGATTCTTCTCTATCAGACTTCATAAATGAAAACATTTTAGCTTTCCTTCGTTAGAATCAGGGCCGGTGCTACCCGGTGCGCGGCCTTATTAGAAAATTATAGAAATTAACACGATTTTTTTTCTAATATAAGAGTGAAAATTTTATGTTAATATAGTATTCATGTTAATGTGACGAATAATAGTTCATCATTTTTTAATTCCATCTTTCCTGTTGCGGTTTATTAATCTTAAATACAAAAAAGGATTGAAACGGTAACTCTGGCGCGGAGCCTCCTTAAGGCGCAGGGCTCATCTTGATCAACTTGGTCAAATAGGCTGAAAACCTACCCTGATTAGAACAGTCTTCTTTGACATTTTCTCTGGTGAACTTGAGAGCTGATTCTTTTCTCTACTTTTCTGTCAAATTTATTTCTCTGCATGTAAACAGGAAAAAGTTATTCAGGACGAGACTGTATTGTCTCAGCTATACGTGCCAAAAAAAAAATAAATAATAAAAAAAAAATCGCTTCTTGTCTTTATACACGTGGCATATATCATAAATTCTGCAGCTTTCAACGATATCTCCTTTCCCCTACGAGTATTTATTAATGGCGGTTCAAAATGAATATTTACGTTTGCTTTCGAAGCCAGTGACAATGAATAACAGAAATGAGCATAAGCGGCTTAATGGACACCGCCCAGTGCCCTGAATTTCACGGGGTCAGGGGCTAGATGGTAATGCAATATCGTTGCTTTTGGTAAAGGGGAACTCTTAGTAAAATACGCTACTCGGAATAGATGGGAGGGTAGCTGATGTAATTACATATGCGATTATTATTTCTTGAAGGTTTTAAGTACCTACCAGGATGAATATATTAGCTAGAATAAAAAAGCTAGTACATGAAAAAAAATCGCTTCAAAAGAAACGTGAATGAATTATGACGTTGAACAAGGCTCCTATTCGTAGGAAATGTGAAACTTCGTAAATCGTTGAGAAAAAATCTGACTTCTACAGATTGTAACGGAATCGTCATAGAAGAATAGAGTGATCGTCAAAATGTGGAAAGCTTTTAGTTTTCCAGGATATCTGATTAATGGAAAAACGAGTACTCTTGACAAAAAGGTGTTATTTTGAATTCACGTACTAACGAAGGTAAACAGATTTCAGATTTGGGAAAATATAAATTACTGTGAATGATTAAGTCAAATAAATGTTTCCTGAACCTGCCTTATTAAACAGGTCTGCTTTTGTTATATAAATGTTTTGAGTTTCTTGTGTAGTAGGTGCACTGATCC
>NC_061109.1:63800438-63802938 GCF_015104395.2 Macrobrachium nipponense
CTCCTTAAGAATTTTACATTGATCTGCATTGCACATAATCTTGGATATTGCGACATTAGATAAATCTAACCAACTTTTATTTAGTCAAGGACGAATTAAAAATAAAGAAAGATTTTCAATTAATAGGAATGGAAATCTCATCAACCATGCCAGAGCTGAAGAGGACGACTTGACAAAGACCACGAAAGGAAAAATGAAAGATCATGACGTGCAGATTCATTCTGGGTGGGAATCGTCGCCACCGAATGAGGGAAAAGTTCATTTCCGAGACGAAATATTTCCCTGAATCCTTCGGTCGTCACACGAGAGCTCCCGGCAAAACCTTCGCGAGAGATCACGTTTGTTCGTTCGTTCGTTCGTTGGCCAATGAGGCTTTTGCACAGGAACACCTTTTCTGTTGGTAGAGGATTTAGCCGGAATATTCTGAGTGGAAAGAATTTATGCCTTCATTTAATTCTACCATTTTTTAGTCTCCGGATTTCAGTTATGTTTTAAAATAGACTACGAAGCCTTACTTTTCAATATCTAAAAAGAAAAATAAATTATTAAGAAATTAGAATTTAGACCATTTTTCCATTTTCACGCCAGTCCACATATTAAATTGAGGTTTCACGATATGTAGGTAATCATCCGTTTTTTCTATTTATTTTTTTCGTTTCCATAATTTTTATTTCTATTAGTATCTGTTTGATATATTATTGGGTATGGTTTTAAAGTCTACTAGGCGAAAATACTTAACATAGATGATTTGAACTATTGTAGTAGTAGTAGTAGTAGTAGTAGTAGTAGTAGTAGTAGTAGTAGTAGAAGTAGTAGTATAGTAGTGAAAAAATCGACGAATAAACACCTTCCTGTTGATAATAAGCAGCAATCGACCCATTGAGTAAAATGTGTATTTATATAGACTTTATTATTATTATTATTATTATTATTATTATTATTATTATTATTATTATTATTATTATTATTATTATTATTATTATTATTATTATTATCATAAAATTATTATTATTATTATTATTAAGGACAAAGTAACCAACTTTGTGTGTTAAGATATTAGTATAGTTTTGAAATGCAGTTCTTTCCTCTAACTATGAGAACAGTAGCCCTGGTAAAGCTTAAGGATTGTAATTGTTATCAAACAATTTGTCAACATTTACATAATAAGAAAAGGAGCTTTTTTCATTATCATCTTTAGAAAATTATGAAGTAAAATATAGATAACAAAGAGAAGCAACGCAGTTAAATAAAATAATTTAATATGTTCAGTAGGAAAAGAGAATAACTGACTTAAATACAGAGAGAGAGAGAGAGAGAGAGAGAGAGAGAGAGAGAGAGAGGGGCGAGAGAAAAGGGGATTCAATACCTTTGTTCTTTCTGCAAATGATTGGTTGCATCTCTATTGATAGATATAGCCCATGTAAGAGCTCACATCAAAGAAAGTTGTATGTTCCACACAAAAGGGAATTGTTCCGATCGAGAAGTAGAGACCAGAATCCAATCCGGATAGAGTTTGATTGAGTAATGTTTCTCCAGAACCTCAACTGGATGTAGTTGTCTTTCGCTTTATCAGTTTGGAGGCTGAGGATACTCTCTTATAGTTCGGCATTTTCTGGTGTGTTTCGCTCAATGGTTTCAAACTGAAAAGATAAAATTATCTTTCAATCTAACGATACTTCATTTCAACGTAAGTATCTATCATATTTCACTAGGTATTTGTTTCTGTAAGTGAAAATATGTTATATAGTCGTCGAATTTAATCACTTTTAAACCCCGTTCCATGAAGTTCATATTTTTCTTCTATGTATCATAGAACTCACTTATCACACTCCCTTTTAGTGTGAATTATAAGAAATAGTTTAATATGTTCATCAAGTTTTTATATCGCATCACGATCATCATGAGCCCCTGCAACCATTCCAGGGAAAATCATGGTCTCAGGACTATTCCAGGAAAAATCAGGGTCTCGCAATCTCCAACATTCTGTTGCAGTGAATATGAAACGGCACAAAGTTTTGGAAACCTGTGCCCAAGCTCCCGCACTAATTAAGGTAAAGCAAACGTATATTGATTACCGTTTTGAGACCAGGTTGGCCCCTGCCGTTCCTCGAGGTCATTCAATATTTGCACAACTAATATGAACAGAGTTCGATAGAGGATTTCCCGAAATGACTCTTGTTTCCAGGAGCTTCCAGCGAGAGAGTTTCCAAAATATCTCCGCCGAGTTTCTAACCAACTTCAAGTTAGTTTCTTAGTATCCTGACGAAAAGCAAACATGGTTTGGAATTTAGTGTTCCCTGTTTTATAATTCAGGGAAATTCTTTCATTAAATCTACGAATATCATTACCACATTTTCTGACACCCTGTGCTAAGATAGAAATAATGCGTTGTACTGAAATCACTACTAAAATATATCAGCCTTAAAGGAATTACGACCAAGTTGTGTAATAATTATGATTGATCTTTATCTTTGCTGAAAATTATTCGTTTCATTGTTGT
>NC_061109.1:63807938-63847938 GCF_015104395.2 Macrobrachium nipponense
CAGTTTACATGGAACCCACTTCCTGAATAATATGAGTATTTCTATTTTCAAAGTACACCCCTCCCCTCCCAGTAGCATTTTTTATTAAAAACCCCCTTCTGGAAGAATAACTAATTTTTTTATCGCATGAATGAAGGCATTAGCGTTATGGAAGATTAACAACGTTATTATTGCACGATTGCAGGAACTAATGAGCAGATGCAGTTGTTTTGGAATGAAATCGGGTAAGGATGGTTTTTTGCATTAAAGGATATAATCGTTGGCGTGGCGCCTGAAGGACAGCGCTTTCAACAGATCTCCAGGAGTGAGGGATTTATTCCAACTTTTTTTTTTAATCCTATCTGGTTCCCACCCACAGCTAAGTTAAGGGGTTGCAGGGGCCTGGAATCGAAAGGCGAAGGAACAAAAACCACAGTATGAATGATGCTACTCTGTGGCTTCCACCAACATCCTTCTCTGTCAGGCTGTACAAAACTAACCTACTGTTGCAACTTTGCTTTCTTTTAAGATTTTCATGCATTACTTTTGACTTCTCTGTTTTAAAAGACTCTTCATTTTATTTTCCTCGTGGAAACTTTCCCCCTCTATTTTTATTTTTATTCAGTTTTATTCTCTGTTTTTAATGGTTGCTCTTTCCTCAGTATTACTAAGACACTTCCTTTTATGTTTTAACCTTTCCGTCTTCGTTTCTCCGTTTCACTCGGTGCTTTAATATCTATCATAGTTCTCTAGTTCTCGCTGGATGTAGAGAGAGAGAGAGAGAGAGAGAGAGAGAGAGAGAGAGAGAGAGTTGGGTGGGGGAGCAATACGAATTGATATACACATCACTTGCACAAAAGCTTAGGTGCTGCAAAACCGAGGAGGAATATACAGTACAGTGGACATGGGAGGAACAAATTGCTGATATTTTTCCTTGCTGTTTTCAACCATAATATCTCTGTACCGAAATGTCTGTTTTCCCTGCTTGCCTTTCTGTTTGTCTGCCTGCGTGCTGGCTGATTTCTAAATGGCTGAAGAGGCTATCAAAGGTACGCTGTAGTTATTTCGTGTCTTTATTAATATTTGTGAAATAGAAAGGAATATGTTTTCTGAATTCCACGATTTGACAATAACGTTTTTTTATTTTATTTTCCCATCGGGGAATGTTATTCCAGTGTTTGTGTCATAAACACGGTCTTTGTGTGTGTGTTTGTGTGGTGTGTATGTGTTGTGGATGTATCTATGTAATAATCTTTAGCATAAATCCGTTAGCCTTAGACACCTCCGCCGGGTACAATGAAGGCAGACGGAGGGAGCTTACGTAATGCAGAGGTATTTTGTTTAGAAACTTCCAACCTTGATGAAAAACAAACACCCGAAGACCATTATTATTTTTTTTTTAGCCCTCAAGTCTTAAGCTGTAACTCTTACCCTAACAGAATACGACCGTCTTAATTGCCCTGTTATCTCTTAAAGGGAAGCCCAGTAGGTCGTAAGTGAAATAAATATTCTTGTATTAATAGCACGAACATACTATTAGGACTTATTTTTTCATAAAAAAACAGGAAGTCTGTGGTCACAAAAATACTTGTACTGTAACAGCTGACTCATAGATGAATACTTGTGTGGGCAACTTCCGCGAAATTAACCTTTCCTTTATATACATCTACATACAATGCTTCTCAGTAGTCTAATACCCAACTAGAAATAACTACAATTTAAAACCATCATTGGAATTTAACTATTAGGTTACATTTTAGTAGAGAGAGAGAGAGAGCACATTAATCCTAGTCTCTTTTTTCAGGTACTATTTAAGATCATAACAGAAATATGATCATTAGTTTACCTTTTTATTATATGTAGTATATATCTGTATATATAAAAATGTATATATGTATGTATGTGTGTGTGCCACATACACTTTTACATGCACTGAGCAATTTCAACCAAACTTGGTATACATATAACTTAGCACCTGGGGAAGAATAGGTTGTAGGGGGCGGGGGTAAGACATCACTGGCACTAAAGCGGGACCTGCGGGAGTTGTGGTGTTAAGGGGTGAAAATAAATATAACTGAAAACGACAAATATTAGCGTCTAATCTACTTTTTTTTTAGGTCGCTAAGATGAATAATGACAATCCCGATGCCCTTTGAGTCTAAGTTCAAACCAAAGAATAAAGGGGGATGAAAAGAGCCGGGAAGGGGTGATGTAAAAATAACAGAAAATGCAGATAATAGTGCCTTACCCATAGTTTTTGAGGTTGCTAGGATGAATAAAGACACTTCTGATGGCCTTCAAATCAAAGTTCACCCCGATAGGAAGGATGGATGAGAAGGGGTGGGAAGGGAATGACATTGCAAAATAGACGAAAACAACAGATATTGGTTTCTAATTTATGTGTTTCAAGATTGCAGAGATGAATAGTGAAACTTCCAATGTCCTTTAAGTCCAAGTTTGGTCCCGAAAGAAACGGGGGTGAGAAAGGGGTGGGAAGGTTGTGACATCTAAAAATAACTGAAAACTACAGATATTAGTGTCAATCCATACCTTTTGAGGTCACTGAGATAAATAGTGACACTCCAGATGCCTTTTAAGTCCAAGTTCAGCCGCGATAGGAAGCGGTGTTATTTATTATTATATTATTATTATTATTATTATTATTATTATTATTATTGAAAGATATTGCTGCATCAGCTGCATTCAACTTGTAAATAGTCTTCTCTATTTTTCTAATAATAGCTTTCTCTCTGCTATTACAACTGGCGAGTATTGCGCCGATATTACTCATCAGGAGCAGTCAATTTCAGGGATAATTGTCACAAATTTATTTATTTGTTACTGTAACAAATAAATAAATTTGTGACAATTATCCCTGAAATTGACTGCTCCTGATGAGTAATATCGGCGCAATACTCGCCAGTTGTAATAGCAGAGAGAAAGCTATTATTAGAAAAATAGAGAAACTATTTACAAGTTGAATGCAGCTGATGCAGCATATCTTTCATAAGACTTGTTTGAAAGAGGGTGGGCTCCTTCCAAATATATTATTATTATTATTATTATTATTATTATTATTATTATTATTATTATTATTATTATTATTATTATTTTAATCGACGCACCAACCATTGCCGATTTCCTTTTGGGACACTATTCAAGACTTTGCCTTCTCCCTTCTCGAAAACGACAGGAAAATCGTTGTTCTAACGAGGTTTTTTTTTTTTTTTTTTTTTTTTTTGTTTTTTTTTTTTTTTTTTTGTCCAGCCCAAAAATCCGAGCACGTCACAGCTGCAAAGATCTCGAACAATGAAGGTAAGATGTTACTGAAGGCGCGCCGAAAAATGCTCGTTTATAAAGATGCCATTTTGTGAAAGGGTTCTCGGGTTTTACAGCCTTAAGCGTCATTTCATTCCGCATACATGCTGCATCTCCTGCCGTCAGCGTGTTCACTGCAGATTTTGCTCTCTCTCTCTTTCTCTCTCTCTCTCTCTCTCTCTCTCTCTCATTATGTTTCCGTAAAGGAGCTTTTTTTTAGGAGCACAAACTCTTAATGCAAGTCATGCCGTGAAATCGAATTAAGGTCACGTTAATAGATCGTCATGCTGTATCGATAAGAATTGATTAAGATATTTAAAATGTTATACTACGCTTAGGATAAACTTTAATTCTTAGCACGACGAATAACAAGGCAGGAACGAGCAATGTTACAAAGTTTGCCCTTAGTCTATAAAGCTGAGAATTGCATTGCAGTTTAAGGACAGAATTGACAAAACCTCCTGGAAGACATTTCAGAAATTTCGAGAAAGGCCGAATTCTTGCAGCAGTGAGAGGAATTCCAGAAACCACGATTCCTCTGACGTTCATGATGAAATTGAGTCGTTTTGCCTTTTGGGGTCTCCTGAACTGGTTGGTAGGTAGCGAGACCCGAGCTGGAGTTGGTAAATGCTTTAGGAGTTGTGCCTAATTTTTTTTTTATCTTTAAAGGGGGTGGCCTGTACTGTTTGGAATGTCTCAGGAGTGTTAGTCTCGATTATTTTAGAGGAAGGTAAGTGAGAAGTAGTTTCAAATGGAATGGCTCGTAGTCTGTCTTGAAGTTGAAAACATTTTCGCTTAGTCGTTGTCTCCTATAGATCCTTTCAACACTGTGAAGAAAAAAAAATGGACCCCTAAGAGTATCCCAAAGAGGCCTAATCCTTTATAATATTTCTGTGTGTGTGTGTGTGTGTGTGTGTGTGTATACGTGCGTTAAAATCAAAGATATAAAATGTTTAAATGAATAGCAAAATGCATTCTCATTAAAGATGAGAAGTACACCATTGTAACAAAGGGTAAATATTGATCACAAAGATCTGTCCGATTTAATTGGAGAGTCTACGCAACCTCTTCACTTCTAAGAACTGAGAAGAATTCTTCGAATGGAATTCAGGGAAAACGAAGTACTGGATAGAAAACGTGTTTGATCTAGACAAATGTGGAAACTGAAGAACCATTACTCAAATACCAGACCAAACTAGAGAACTATTGCTCAAATAGTAGGCCAGGATCCGTGGACATAATCTTTTGACAAAGAGGAGGAACTATTTGTCACACACGCTCACAGATATCTTATAATTCCTTGATCAAGGAATCGATAGAAGATAATCATTGGTAGGAGAGCTGTGCATGAAATTGGATTAAAGGTGGGAAAAAAGATAACTTCCGTTAGCTCTCTCTCTCTCTCTCTCTTCTCTCTCTCTCTCTCTCTCTCTCACACACACACACACACACACACACGCACACCATGATTATCTACAGATAGTGATATATGAAGAACAGAGGAAAATCAATAAATAAATGTAAGCAATATATGTTGTCAAGTGGGAGAGTGAGTTTAGACTAACGTCTATGGTCAGAGTCAGGTTGGCTGCAATCTACCTCTAATATAAGACTGGTGACTTGGTCTCACGACACTGCAGTTTTCCATCTTCGTAGACTCAGGCTGCTGCTTCCTATCCTGCCAAGCTCTTCTAGAGTTCAGGAGTGAAAATGCAGATATTGCAACTCGTAGCCTGTAGAGAAACCCAACACATAAAACCTTCGGTCTAACAGTACACGCATTTGGGAAGTTTCCCACAAGTAAAGTATTAGAGAGTAATAATATTCTCCAGGGGGAGGATTTACATAAAGAGTATTACACAATAAACCAGCAGAAATTACGCACTGAACCCGTATTTCACGGGGGAGAGGGACATTTTGCTGCTTGCCACTCATGCAGAGTGAATGCAACGGAGGCATTCAGAATATTAGGCAATATTCCTGGTCTTCAGTCATGTAATTCACATAGGCAAGAATGGTTATAACTGTATTCGTTTTCGTTGATTTTTGTAATTCGCTGCAATTTTTTTCATCACATTAAGTTTAAGGAGATTTCTTACCAATAATTTACCATGTTTTATGAAAAACTAAAAACCAAAGTTTCCATGTCTAAACATTGATACTTGAGAGAGAGAGAGAGTGAGAGAGGTACATATGATACTAACCTGCCTACTCCTCTGAATTTCTTATATGATCTTTCAGCGAACTTTCTTCAATAATAATAATAATAATAATAATAATAATAATAATAATAATAATAATAATAATAATAATAACCAATTTTTATTGGAGTTATGATTGATGATCTCATTTTTAATCATTCGACTCTAACACTACACTGCTTTGATAACAGCTACACTGCTTTGATATGAAATTCAGAGAGAAAACTGAATAAGTAATATCATGTCAGTAGTATGTATCTATATTTATTAATAATTAAGAGGTAAAATACATTCTATAAAAATACACGAGTTAAAAAAATTTCACTCATATTTCGAAGTGTAATATAAATTAACTGAATCACAACATCCAGGGAATACTAGCCACCTTGTTTCATTTGTTTATAAATATCAGTTGCAGGAAGTTACCGAAGTGCTCAGAGTTGCATTAAAGTTGTTTCCAGAGAGATACAACATCTGGAAATATATACTGCCGTTGCAAGATAAACTTCTGGCAATGGATGTTGACATGGAAAGTTTCGGAACTTTGTTGACTCCTTCTTCAGTCCTAAAATGGAACACCGAAGGAGGAGAGTTAGGGAGCGAGACATTTGTTGCTAAAAGTTGACCTTTTCCGGTGAGGTGGTCAAGAGCTTAGTTTTCCTTTAGAGAGGTTTGCTAGTTTTCTTTTTATTTTAGTTATTTTGAAAACTGTTATTATTATTATTATTATATTATTATTATTATTATTATTATTATTATTATTATCATCATTTTTTTTACTCTATCACAGTCCTCCAATTCGACTGGATGATATTTATAGTGTGGGGTTCCGGGTTGCATCCTGCCTCCTTAGGAGTCCATCACTTTTCTTGCTATGTGCGCCGTTTCTAGGATCACACTCTTCTACATGAGTCCTGGAGGTACTTCAGCGTCTAGTTTTTCTAGATTCCTTTTCAGGGATCTTGGGATCGTGCCTAGTGCCCCTATGGTTATGGGTACAATTTCCACTGGCATATCCCATATCCTTCTTATTTCTGTTTTCAGGTCTTGATACCTATCCATTTCTTCCCCTCTCTTTATCTTCAACTCTGGTGTCCCATAGTATTGCGACATCAATGAGTGACTCTTCTTGACTTTGTCAATCAACGTTGCGTCTGGTCTATTTGCACGTATCACCCTATCTGTTCTGATACCATAGTCCCAGAGGATCTTTGCCTGAACGTTTTCTATTACTCTCTGAGGTTGGTGTTCGTACCACTTATTACTGCAAGGTAGCTGATGTTTCTTGCACAGGCTCCAGTGGAGGGCTTTTACCACTAAATCATGCCTCCTTTTGTACTGGTTCTGTGCAAGTGCCGGGCATTCGCTTGCTAAGTGGTTTATGGTTTCATTTTTCGTATTGCACTTCCTACATATGGGAGAGATGTTATTTCCGTCTATCGTTCTTTGAAAATATCTGGTTCTTAGGGCCTGATCTTGTGCTGCTGTTTCAGTTTCCTTCTTTAGCTCTCCCCTCTGTAGCCATTGCCATGTGTCATCGATGACTAGTTCTTTAGTCTATCTCATGTATTGTCCGTGCATTGGTTTGTTGTGCCAGTCCTCTGTTCTTTTGGCATTGCCCTGTCTCTGTATATTTATGGGTCTTCGTCTACTTTTATTAGTCCTTCTTCCCATGCACTCTTTAGCCACTGGTCTTCACTGGTTTTCAGATATTGCCCCAGTGCTCTGTTCTCGATGTTGACGCAGTCCTCTATACTTAGTAGTTCTCTCCCTCCTTCCTTTCGTGTTATGTATAGTCTGTCCGTATTTGCTCTTGGGTGTAGTGCTTTGTGTATTGTCATATGTTTCCTGGTTTTCTGATCTATGCTGCGGAGTTCTGCCTCTGTCCATTCCACTATTCCTGTGTTGTATCTGATTACTGGCACTGCCCATGTGTTTATGGCTTTTATCATATTTCCGGCGTTGAGTTTTGACTTGAGTATTGCCTTATTATTATTATTATTATTATCATTATAATTATTATTATCATTTTATTATTATTATTATTATTATTATTATTATTAGTTATTATTATTATTATTATTTCTGTTTATAGAGCACGATCGAATTCGCTCTCTCTCTCTCTCTCTCTCTCTCTCTCTCTCTCTCTCTCTCTCTCTCTCTCTCACTGATTTAAGAGAGCGTAGGCTGTGATTGAGAACTTCCCACTTGTCGAAGTTGAAGTTCAGAAAGTGCAAAATAGTGCAAGGAAACATACCCTTAGTAACAGCATATCTCAATAAAAGATTCCTTTTAGCCACAGGTTATAAAAGGAACGCGTTCTGAGGTGACATAATTCGCCATATCTCTGCCTCGCCCCTCAGACATATGTTTCTCCAGGGACATACAGGAGTACGAGATAACAGGAGGGGTATTTTCAAATAAATATGAGAAAACTGTGATGTGTTTTGCCTCGAAATTTATTTAGCACAGAAAGAACGTTCACAGAGCGTGACTGAAACTACTGGGCGAAAGGGAGGCTGTAATTACCATGGAAAGAGTTATGTCTCTGCCATCAATTTTCTCGAGTGTTACTTTTTGGCAAATGTTCTCTGCAATTTTATTGCAGATCCTGCAATACTGGATGCTATATTTGGCAAGTTTGAAAGTATATATTCAAATTCTGAATATCTAATTCTACTACAGCAAATTTTCCCTCTACTGAAGTTTTAATTATAAAGAAACCATTTCTGTCTACCAGCACCAAAAGAGAGTTCAGAATTATTCGTTGCTGATGAAGAATATTGTAAAATTTGATGGAATTTTCTGAACAAAACGAACTCAGTTCTTCGTGATGATTTTTAAAGTCCAAAGAATATTTCACGACAATGAACTGTCCTAAAGACTTCATCTCAAGTTATAATATAAGACACACTCTATGGAGAGTTTCCGAAGCGAAGTTTTGTTCAAGTTTCCCATTTGAGACTATAATACCTTTATTATGGTTTAATAATATCTCGTCTGATTGGATCACTGCCCAGTACATGTATAGTTACTTAATAAGCCTATTATGAGATCCTATTGGTAGTGACTCTCTCTCTCTCTCTCTCTCTCTCTCTCTCTCTCTCTCTCTCTCTCTCTCTCTCTCTTATGTCGTACCAATATTGGAATCCTGATAATTTGCAGTCTGACGTTTTGAAATGTTACTTCTCTAAATTATATGAATAGATAGCATAAGCACCACACACTGATAATATATATATATTATATATATATATATATATATATATATATATATATATATATATATATATATATATACGCATACATAATGCCACTTATGAACTTTAATAACGAAAAAATATCCGTTTTAATCCAGACAGGAATCAAGAAATATAGAAAAATGCTGAGGAGGTCATATGCATGCAATAGAACAAGTATGCTATCTTCCCTCGGAGAGAAGTAAACAAAAATGAAATGACAGAAAAAAATAAGGAAACAAAGAACAAGATAAAAGTATGGATGCAGAGATACTCATTGATACTCAAATATGAGGCAATAAAGCAGCATACCTACGAAGAAATAAATTACGATATGACAACAGAAAAGCAAATCCCGAAGAGCTCTACCCAGATCTATACAATGACGGGAAAGAGGAAAAAATAGACAAGAAAGACAAATCTGCAACCTTTTGAAAAGAGGGAATTGCAGATTTGGAGAAAGATGTTACTACAAACATCCTAAGATATGTCAAAACTATGAAATATATGGTAAATGTGCATACTTAGATGGATATGGGGATGATTGCAGAGATCTGCATCCAAAAATATGTAAAAACCTAAAAGAAGGAAAAGGATGTAAGTTCGACAAAAAATGCAAATATATGCACCCTGTAGCATGAATCATAATCATATAAATAACCAACCAAGTAATAAAATCCAAAATAAGAAAGAAACAAATAAAGAGAGAAATCAAGAATATCAGGTAAAAGAGAAAAGCAAACCACCATGAGATATGCAGAGTGTCAGCAAAAAATTCAAAGCATCAGCTCCGAAATTCTACTCAAGAGATAATAACTGTATTTATTATGCAAGAGGATATTGCGAAACGGAGAAAATTGCAGATTCAGACACCAAATGAATAATTATGGATGAAGGAAGATCAAATATTATGGAAAAGTTGGAGTTTTTTAATGTCAGAATTTCTGGAATGAAAAAAAGAACAACATACCAGAACAGGAAAGAGACATGGGAAAATCCTTATTACTACCAGTATTAAATGAAGGAGACAAAACACGCAAACCATCATAGTGATGAATGCGCAGGGTTTAGTTACGAGTAACTCAAAAAGAAAAATAGAGTACTTAGAAGAACTAAACCCAAAATGAAAGAAATAGATATAATGAATATAAGTGAAACCTGGTATTCCCAAGAGACTGGGAATGATGATCAAATAAAAGGGTTCCAAACTTATTAGATCAGATAGAAAAAAAAAATAGGAATCAAGGGGGAACCGCAATATATGGGAAAGACAAAAACAAGGAAAAATATATGGAGAAATATAGTAACTCAGAATGTGAAATAATAGCGGTAGAATTTGAATCTGAAAAATTGATGAACATAGTATATATAGACCTCCTAATACTAAAGAGTTTGACTTAATAATTGAAAAATTGGATGATATATGTAAGAAATCACAAGGACTGGACTATTCTCCTATCTGGTGACTTCAACTTTCCTTTTCGTAGAATGGAAAGAACGAATAGGAGATTGTGGTTGTACTTATACATATAAAAAAGAGAGTAATAGTAGTGCAGAAAGATAAAAGGCAATTTGAAAAGCTATTAGATATGCTACTAGAATACAACATTCAACAAATAAATCACCTGCCAACAAGAAAGGAAATACTTTAGACCTAGTATTTGTGAACGAGATGAATTATGTTAAAGAAATAATAGTTTATAATGCGAGTATTTCAGACCATAATGTCATAGAATTAACAGTTCATTCCAAAGCAAGTGAAAATAGAGATAAGCAAGAAAATGAAAAAGTGGGAAGGATATGGAAAATACAACTTCTACAGTAAAATATAAAATGGTCAGAAATTAATGAAGAATTAAACAAAGATTGGGATAACATTTTCGTAAGTGATGACATAAGGGTAAATACGGAGATATTATATAAAATATTGGAGAAAATAGTGAAAAATATATACCGAAGAAGAAAAGTAAACATCATTCATGCATACCAAGAGACAGAAGGATCTTGTTCCAGAAAAATCAGAAAGTGGAAAAAAGGTCTTGCAAAAGAAAAAAATGCATGGAAAGTTATAGAACTAAAAAGTAAGATAGAAAATGCAGAACAAAAGATTATACAATCAAAAGAAAATGAAAAGAAAACGGACTTGGAAGAAAAAACCCTATTAAATATCAAAGCAAAACCCCAAACTATTATACTCATATCGAAGAAGATGAATAAAAGAAGAATAGAATAGGCCCTCTGAGAATTGAAGGGAGATTAACGAATGAAAAAAAGGAAATTTGCAACATACTGGCAGAACGATATAAGAGAGAATTCACCCCTAGAATAGATAATGAAGATAATGATATAGAAGTAAGGGATGAAAATAGTGAATATTTAGCTGACATAGATATTAATGAAGCTGATATTGTGCAGCTATTAATGAAATTAAAAATGGAGCTGCTGCAGGGCCTGATGGAATTCCTGCTATTTTTGTTAAAGAAAGTAGTTCATTCTATCGAAAAGCCACTTGCAATATTATTAAGACAAAGTGTAGATACAGGCAAGATTTATGATGAGCACAAATTAGCATATATTACCCCTACTTTCAAAAGTGGATCAAGACTAGAGGCAAGTAATTATAGGCCTGTGAGTCTAACATCACATATTATGAAAGTGTATGAAAGGGTAATGAAGAAAAATATTATGAAACATTTAATAAAAAATAATTTGTTAATAAATGGACAACATGGTTTCGTACCCGGAAAAAGTTACACAAACCCAACTGTTAGTCCACCGTGAGAACATATTCAAAAATATGAAAAGCGGAAATGAAACAGATGTGGTGTATTTAGACTTTGCAAAAGCTTTTGATAAAGTAGACCATAATATATTAGCGAAGAAAATTAGAAAACACAATATCGTGGATAAAGTAGGAAGATGGTTAAAAGAATTTTTACACAACAGAAAACAGATAGTTATTGCAAACGACGAGAAATCGGATGAAGCCAAGGTAATATCCGGTGTGCCGCAAGGTACGGTGTTAGCTGCAATACTGTTGTTATTATGATTGAAGACATAGACAATAATGTTAAGGATTCGGTAGTGAGTAGTTTCGCAGATGACACAAGAATAAGTAGCGAAATTACTTGTGATGAAGATAGGAACGCTCTACAAAGAGACCTTAACAAAGTATATGATTGGGCAGAGTTAAATAGGATGGTATTTAACTCTGATAAATTTGAATCAATAAATTATGGAGACAGAGAAAGAAAGCTATATGCATATAAGGGACCTAATAATGAGACCATCACAAATAAGGAAGCAGTTAAAGACCTTGGTGTGATGATGAATAGGAACATGTTATGCAATGAACAACAAATAGCAACTCTGTTGGCAAAATGTAAAGCAAAAATGGGAAGTTGTTACGGCACTTCAAAACAAGAAAAGCTGAACACATGATTATGCTTTATAAAACATATGTTCGTAGTCCACTGAATATTGCAATATGATATGGTACCCACACTATCAAAAGGATATTGCACAAATAGAGAGTGTACAAAGGTCCTTTACAGCTAGAATAGAAGAGTTAACGGACCTAGACTACTGGGAAAGACTACAATTCTTAAAATTATATGTCTAGAAAGGAGGAAGAGAAACGCTACATGATAATTCAGGCCTGGAAACGATAGAAGGAATAGCAGAAAATATCATGGAACTAAAAATATCAGAAAGAGCAAGCAGAGGTAGATTAATAGTGCCCAAAACTATACCAGGAAAAATAAGGAAAGCACACAGGGACATTAATCCACTACGCACCAGCATCGATAATGCAGCGTCTATTCAATGCGTTTGCCAGCTCATCTGAGGAATATATCAGGAGTGAGCGTAGATGTGTTTAAGAATAAGCTCGACAAATATCTAAACTGCATCCCAGACCATCCAAGATTGGAAGATGCAAAATATACCGGAAGATGTACTAGCAACTCTCTGGTAGACATTAGAGGTGCCTCACACTGAGGGACCTGGGGCAACCCGAACAAGATGTAAGGTCTGTAAGGTCTGTAAGGTCTCTCTCTCTCTCTCTCTCTCTCTCGCATTTTGTATTGGTATTCTCTTCGAAAAATTAAAGTGTTCTTGTTGAAAGTTTATCCTCAATATAGTAAGATATCCCTTCCTATGTAAACATTTTAAAAGTAACATCATTGTCCTATAAGGTATCGTTTTAATTTTGAACTATTTTTTTTCCCTTAAGAAAAATCTTTGCAAAGTAACATTGTTCCCCAAGGAAAAGGGCTTCTTTTCCCAAATGAAAAGTTTTGGTGTTTTGTTCTTGAGAGGAAAGTTGGAAATTACGCTTGAGAAAGGGACACATTTAGAAAGAGAAACTATTTGTTGGAGGTGTCTAAACTGACAGAGAGGGTAGAAGTCGGAGGTGGGGGGGATTTAAGAAAGGTGGATAGAGGGGGTACACATGGCTGTGAAAGGAAATGGGACCGGGTTAATCTTACAGTTTTTAGGAGAGGAGCATTTTAACTTTTTATGAATCAAGAAAATCTGGGATAGTTCAAATTATTAGAATGAGTAGAATTCTAAGCAGAATTTCACAGAGGAAATTCCGAACGAATTAGTTCAAATAATAAAGGAATTTAATCTGATGAATGATCTTTTCTTTATTGAGTATAACTAATAAAGTTATATTCGTTTTTGTTGTGTATGTTTTTCAAAAATATATATATCTATATATATATATATATATATATATAATATATATATATATATAGATGATATATATATATATATATATATATATATAGTATATATGATGATATATACTATATATATATATATATATATATATATATATATATATATATATATATATAATATATACATACATATATATATATTAGAATGAGTAAAATTCTAAGCAGAATTTCACAGAGGAAAGTTCGATCGAATTAGTTCAAATAATAAAGGAATTAATCTGATGAATGGTCTTTTCTTTAATGAGTATAAACTAATAAAGTTATAGTCGTTTTTGTTTGTATGGGGTTTTCAAATGTATTATATATATATATATATATAATATATATATATATATATATATATATATATATATAATATATATATATACATTTGAAAACACACACAACAAAAAACGACTATAACTTTATTAGTTATACTCATTAAAGAAAAGATCATTCATCAGATTAAATTCCTTTATTATTTGAACAATACGATCGAAAACTTTCCTCTGTGAAATTCTGCTTAGAATTTTACTCATTCTAATAATTTGAACTTTCCCATTTCTTGTCCATTACAAAAAGTTAAAATGTTCCTCCTCTCCAAAAAACTGTAGAATAATATATATATTTATATAAATATAATCTATATATATATATATAGATATATATATATATATATATATATATATTATATATATAATATTATATATATATATATATATATATATATATATATATATATATATATATATATATATATACATAAGTCATATCACATCACCGTGATTCATATACATATATCTAGCTACAAATGTCCTTTAATATCTAATTCGTTCTACTTCGGAATTAATAAATTTTTATATATGTTTAACTGAAGGGGAATTTATTCAGCAATATTAGAATTGCCGGCCGACGGGCACCTGAGCGTGGCAGGTATTAGGAGTTGGGAGGCGGCATAAACTTATACCCTCTTGCGGTGGCGGGGTGGGCTAAGGCTTCACTGCCAGTCCTGGAATTGAAGATGTCGACGGTTCGTGCCCGTCGGCCGGCAATTCTATTATCACTGAATAAATTCCCCATCGGTTAAACATATATGAGAATATATTAATTGCGAGGTAGAGCGAATTAGATATTAAAGGACTCTTGTAGCTGGATATATGTATATAAATCACGGTAATGTGATATGACTTATATAGTGACTACTAGTGGGCAAAAGCACTACAACGCTACCGAGGATGAGGTGGGTTTGATACAGTCTGCAAAACTAAAAATACCTGAGCGCGGTAGGTATTTGAGGTGGGAGGCGGCATAAACTTATATCCTCTTGCAGTGGCAGGGTGGGCTAAGGCTTCACTGCCAGTCCTGGAATTGGAGATGTCGATGGTTCGACCCTGTCGGCCGGCAATTCTTTTATCGCTGAATAAATTCCCCTTCGGTTAAACATATATGACAATATATTAATTCCGAGGTAGAGCGAATTAGATATTAAAGGACATTTGTAGCTCGCTATATATATATATATATATATATATATATATATATATATATATATATATATATATATATAATATATATATATATATATATATATTAGGAATTTGCTATTTTTCTTTTATTAGATAATAAAATTTTAAGTTTTGTTTTTAGCTTTAGTACTTGTGTCAGTTCAGTTAAAGTCAATGTTTAAACAATTTGAAAAAAATAATTAAACACAAGAAACGCCTCCTCTTTACTGTATTCGGAGAAGGATCCCGGGAGAGAACGCCTGACTGAGAACATATTATTTTCGGATCTTTATCAAAAGGACCCTAAAATGTTGTTTGGATTTTCCTCATATTCACACGAAGTGCTTAGCCTGAACTATTTGAATACTATGAAATACCAATCTACTTGTTCAGCATATGCTTAAACAATGATCTTAGTTGAATATGTAGGAGAAACGCTTTATCTCGTGAGTTTGATATATCTATTTTTTTTTTCTACTAAAGTCTAAGTTATCCTTTATAAAGATTATTGAAATAAAAATGTTTTTCAAAGCTTAATTCATTTGTCAACACAGCATACTTACATGCATAAGAGGAAGAGGAGCAGTAACAATGGTCCCAAGGAATGGCAGAAACCACCCCTGACAATGATTCCATTGAGACTGACTGCAATATTTTGAAAGAAACCTGTTCTTTGCTTGATTAAATGTCACCAGACGTGATTGTGACAAGTAATGCATCTTCAGAACGGTGCGAGATTAGTCATCGTTGATGTGTTTGTACGCATGCGTAATAAGATTCCAGTTTTCGTGCCCCATTTTGGGCCTTACTTAGTGATACATTTATTTTGGTTACTTGCTAGAAAATCAGTTTTATATTTAAAAGAATCCTTACTAAAAATATGTTCTCTGTTATACAATTTAACAATTATTATCATATTTACACCAGCCCTCATTTCTTACAACAGTGACTATTAAGCGAACACATAGGGATTGCATATTAGTGTCAAAGGAAGCAACGATAGTTTCCGGTTCAATAGTAGGAATTTGCATGAATTATATACTTGGCAATTATTCTCAATTGTCACTTGACTGAAACTTCAACTATATTTTCAATCTACTCGAAAAGAAACATAATAAAAAACTCCAGCATACTGATGCTGCTATTGTTGCATATTGCATATTTCAGCAGGATTAAAATGACGGCAATGCTACATTCGTTCCGGAAAGTGACAGGGAAAGTTGGGGCGGATGGTGGGGGCGAGACGTTTATGATCGCAATGTCCGTCCTAGAAGAAAGAGAATTACTTTGCAGATAAACACATTGGAACACAAAAGTGAATTGAATTTCATTCTTTACCGTTATATCATTACTTCGATGCAGATATTCTCGCGGAGATAAAAGTGGGCAAGCACAGACACACAAACACACAAGTACAGACACGCACCCACACGAAATCAAGCAACAAAGAATAGATTTATAGAGAGGATAAAAGTCTTCGAGTCTTCGGCCGAATACAACACCACGAAAAATAATTCCCTTGGTTTCCTCTCATTCGTCTTTTCCAACGATCGAAGCTGATCTGGAAGTTGCTACAATTTATCCCTGACACGGAGATAGAGAGAGAGAGAAAGAGAGAGAGAGAGAGAGAGAGAGAGAGAGAGAGACAGACAGACAGACAGACGTGGGTGCTTGTGAGGGGGGGGTGGGGGGTGTTAGAGCTGTGGGTGGGGGGAGTCTTTAGTGCTTCAGAGAAACGAGTACAAGCACACATTCGTAAAAGCAAATGTACGCTGGAATATAATCTTTTTACTATTCATGTTTCCATTGAAAGTGGATAAAAAAGGCATCTTTTGTTTGTTGGTCGTGGTATACATATATATATATATATATATATGAATAACTTGATCACGAAGTATATAAAACGTGATGCTATGTATAAATAAGGTTTTTTTTGCCACGAAGGAAAAAAATGAAAAAACGAGGTTGGCCGAGTACTTTCGGTCCTATTCGGACCCTTTACTGAGTAAAGGGTCCGAATAGGACCGAAAGTACTCGGCCAACTCGTTTTTTCATTTTTTTCCTTCGTGGCAAAAAAAAAACCTTTATTTATATATATATATATATATATATATATATATATATATATATATATATATATATATATATATATATATATATATATATACCACGACCAACAAACAAAAGATGCCTTTTTTTTTCACTTTCAATGGAAACATGAATAGTAAAAAGATTATATTCCAGCGTACATTTGCTTTTACGAATGTGTGCTTGTACTCGTTTCTCTGAAGCACTAAAGACTCCCCCCACCCCCCCCCACAGCTCTAACACCCCCCCCCCCCCCAAGCACCCCGTCTGTCTGTCCTGCTGTCTGTCTGTCTCTCTCTCTCTCTCTCTCTCTCTCTCTCTCTCTCTCTCTCCGTGTCAGGGATAAATTGTAGCAACTTCCAGATCAGCTTCGATCGTTGGAAAAGACGAATGAGAGGAAACCAAGGGAATTATTTTTCGTGGTGTTGTATTCGGCCGAAGACTCGAAGACTTATATATATATATATATAATATATATATATATATATATATATATATATATATATATATATATATATATATATATATATATATATATATATATATATTTATGTTGAGTGAGTTCACTAGTTGCTTTTCCCTTATCTTTAGCATTCTTGTTTCTAATCAGCTACGAAATTATCTCCTATAAAATAACATTAAATATAAAAAAAATGCCCAAAGTTCTAGTAACAAAGCTTAGTTACACACATACACATATACAAAGAGAGAGAGAGAGAGAGAGGAGAGAGAGAGAGAGAGAGAGAGAGACAGAAATCGATTAGATATATGTTTTATAATCTTTTCCATGATCCTTATTCGTTTTAGCGGTAGAGAGAGAGAGAGAGAGAGAGAGAGAGAGAGAAGAGAGAGATATCAATAATTGATAGGGATTGGCGTTTTTTTCTCGTAAATTCCACTTTTATTTGTTTGTGTGTTTTTTTAGCATATTCCAGTTTTGTTCGAGAGAGAGAGAGAGAGAGAGAGATCAGGAAACAAAACGAATTGGAACATAAATCCCCCCTTTTGCGTCTAATGAACTGGTGTTATGTCAACGTTTGTGATAAGGCGATTATTACTCCATGTGTGTGATCCAGAATGAAGATTAGAAAGTTTGTTATTGGTGCTCTGTCGTTCTTTGAAAGGTCTTGCACTGGATCTTCCAAGGTGGAATGAAATCATCTGCAGATTCTATCTTATTCTCTCAGTCAACGAACCCATGTGATTGTCATTCTGGGTGAATCTGACGTCACCATCCGAAATTGGCAGTGATATGAGGAAGAGTTGAGCAACAACGTCTGTTCTGGAAACGCCCTGTTTTCTCTTGAGGTTCAAGCCAAAGAGCGTTTATTCTGCGTGAACGTAAATATGGTCAATGGTGATACATGCTGTCCCCGGGCTGGACGAAAGCTACACCGAACGTAGAATTTTATTCCTCGTTGAGTATTTGTGCTGAACATAAAAATAAAAAGTACATTTCACTTTGCATATAGGCTTGTGCATTTCATCTATATGACAATTATAAGCTAAAGTATATCACTGAAACCACGAGTTACTTTTTCGCAATAAAATAGGGTATACAAATACACTTTCTTTATATCATTATTTTGACATTCAAAGGACAATATAACATTCCAAAACATTTCCCAGCGTAAAACAATATAAGCTTTAAGAAAGTTAGTTGCAAATGGTAAGGCGATACAATGACTTTTTTTTAATAACACGGTGATAATTGATCGTTATAATTTTGTTTTATTTTGACCTTTTTGATTGTTATATTAGTTGTTCGTTGTTTTCAGGTTTTGATCGTTATAAATGTTTTTTTTTTTTTACAATCTTTGTCTGTTTGTTGTTTTGTAGCGTTTTATTGTTGCAGATTGTTGTAGTCTTTGTTACTTGTTTACTTCACTCTTCTCTTTCCACATCGCTTTGTGTTAGCCGATGTACTGATTTGGCTAGCAACAGATTATAATTTCTACTTCACTTGTTTTCCTGTCTGAGATTTGAGCCTTGATGATTGACAAAATCAGTTCTATCGTCTCAAGTAACCAAAGTGAAAACGGCAGAAGAATATTCCGTAAGGCAAACGTTTGCATGCATTGACCTCATCTTCTACTTAATGCAAATCCATGCAACGATTCCTGAGCTCCCCAATACCGAAATCGCTCCAGACAACTTTACCTTAAGCGACTTTTAATGGTACCAGCCGTTTTCCGCTACGCGATTGTGAAATCTGAACGAGCTTCTTTTATATGTGGTTCGTTTTTTTCTCCTTTTTTCTTAAACAAAGACGAATTGAGAAGACTAACGAGAAGAAAAGAAATGTGTGAGTGATACAAAGAATATGCAAGAGTGAAGAAATATTTGGCGAAGCAAAGAAACATTCTGAATTGAATGAGTACTGTTTGACAGTGGTAAGGAAGAGGAAGAGAATTGTGAACTAAGGAAGAGGAATGAATTTGAATAATAACGGAGATGTAACAAGGACTTGTATAAGAGAAAACACTCAGAAATTCAGAGAGGGAAAATAAAAGAATAAGAAGAAATTAAAATAGAAAGAGAAAAATAATTTGCAACTTGACAGACCTATTATAGCGAAAGTTCAGAGGCAACAATGAGGCTTCTAAGGTTGAAGTCCTGTTCTCTTTGGCATAACACTATCTGGCTACACTACATCCTTTTGGAAGACTCTTCAGACTTGAGTAATCTATCAGAGGCAAAGATAAATCCTGTCTAGGCAGTCGTAAAATCTCAGCCAAGCCTCTGCCATTCTCCCTCCTCCTCTCCCTCTTCCTCTTCTTCTTCTTCAGTTCCTTACGGTGGAGGCAGGGCACCGAAGGAACCATTTCGATTTAATCTCTATGCCTTTGAAAGGAAGCTTCATATCGACCAAACGAGACAGTTCTCTTCTGGCAGTTATCAGAGCCTATTTCCATAACGACCCTCGTTTCAAGGGATGAGTTTCTATACCGGGAAATCCTCTTAGTTTGGCAATTACTAATGATCTTATCTATTCTGAAGAGCCTCGCGTAGATTAATCTCTTCAGAAGCGCCGTTGTGTAGGAACCGCTTTTTAAAAGTAATATAACCAGCTTCCAGTTACGAAAATATTCCTTTATTTAGCCAAAATGAAGCTACATAATTATTTTTGCTACGTTACAAGAGCTCTAGGTCTATATTTTGTTTGTTACAGTTCTCGGTAGTAAAAAGAAAAAAAAATTACTATTATTCTACTTCTTTTACTTTGTCAAATAAAAGTTCCTTTGGAAGATGTTGCAAAAGTTAAATAAATAAAATAAATAAATAAATAAAATAACAAACAAATGATGAGGCAATGGGACTTTTCTTAATATAGATTTGTTAAATGATAACATTCAATTTCTGTTATGATAAGAGAAGCACAGACTTCTAAAGTTACACGTAAGATAATAAAGGAAAGACTAAATATCAAAATAAATCTAAACAGAAATCTCTGGCTGGCAACAGGAAATACGAAATGAGATAAAAACTGACTCTTCCGTAGTGACTAGAGTACTATCACAAATCAGTTGAATGAAATCTCTTTGTGACTTTTGTAACAAACTGCCTCGATAAAGATAAACTCTGTATTTCTCATCATCTGTGCTTCTTTGGTTGTATATATAACTGGATTGCTCAGATTTTTACACAAGATGCACTTTTGTAGGTATTTTTATGTTCGTATTATAGTAGGCATTATAGCTCAATTTCATGTGTTGACTGCCCTCATTTTGAATGTGATTGGTGGTGTTCAAAATTATTCTTGAGCTCAAGTGAATCAGCATAACTTTAATTCCTTATTATTATTATTATTATTACTATTATTATTATTATTATTATTATTATTATTATTATTATTATTATTATTATTATTATTATTATTATTATTTATATTTATTTTTTTTTTTTTTTGCTCTATCACAGTCCTTCAATTCGACTGGGCGGTATTTATAGTGTGGGGTTCCGGGTTGCATCCTGCCTCCTTAGGAGTCCATCACTTTTCTTACTATGTGCCCGTTTCTAGGATCACACTCTTCTGCATGAGTCCTGGAGCTACTTCAGCCTCTATTTGTTTTTTCTAGATTCCTTTTCAGGGATATTGGGATCGTGCCTAGTGCTCCTATGATTATGGGTACGATTTCCACTGGCATATCCCATATCCTTCTTATTTTTATTTTCAGATCTTGATACTTATCCATTTTTTCCCTCTCTTTCTCTTCAACTCTGGTGTCCCATGGTATTGCGACATCAAAGAGTGATACTTTTCTTCTTGACTTTTGTCAATCAACGTCACGTCTGGTCTGTTTGCACGTATCACCCTATCCGTTCTGATACCATAGTCCCAGAGGATCTTTGCCTGATCGTTTTCTATCACTCCTTCAGGTGGTGCTCGTACCACTTATTACTGCAAGGTAGCTGATGTTTCTTGCACAGGCTCCAGTGGAGGGCTTTTGCCACTGAATCATGCCTCTTTTTGTACTGGTTCTGTGCAGTGCCGGGCATTCGCTTGCTATGTGGTTTATGGTTTCATTTTTCGTATTGCACTTCCTACATATGGGAGAGATGTTATTTCCGTCTATCATACTTTGAACATATCTGGTTCTTAGGCCTGATCTTGTGCCGCTGTTATCATTCCTTCAGTTTCCTTCTTGAGCTCTCCCCTCTGTAGCCATTGCCAATTGTCATCGCTGGCTAGTTCCTTAGTCTGTCTCATGTATTGTCCGTGCATTGGTTTGTTGTGCCAGTCCTCTGTTCTTTCTGTCTTTCTCCTGTCTCTGTATATTTTCTGGGTCTTCGTCTACTTTTATTAGTCCTTCTTCCCATGCACTCTTTAGCCACTCGTCTTCACTGGTTTTCAGATATTGCCCCAGTGCTCTGTTTTCGATGTTGACGCAGTCCTCTATACTTAGTAGTCCTCTCCCTCCTTCCTTTCGTGTTATGTATAGTCTGTCCGTATTTGCTCTTGGGTGTAGTGCTTTGTGTATTGTCATTTGTTTCCTGGTTTTCTGATCAATGCTGCGGAGTTCTGCCTTCGTCCATTCGACTATTCCTGCGCTGTATCTGATTACTGGGCACTGCCCATGTGTTTATGGCTTTTATCATATTTCCGGCGTTGAGTTTGACTTGAGTATCGCCTTGAGTCTGCATATATTCTTTCCTGATCGTGTCCTTCATCTCTTGGTGTTTTATATCTCCTCCTTCCATTATTCCCAGGTATTTTGTATCCTGTCTCATCTATGTGTTTGATGTTGCTCCCATCTGGTAGCTTTATCCCTTCAGTTCTCGTTATTATTATTATTATTATTATTATTATTATTATTATTATTATTATTATTATTATTATTATTATTATTATTTATTTATTTATTTATTTATTTTTTTTGTTGCTTTATCACAGTCCTCCAATTCGACTGGGTGGTATTTATAGTGTGGGGTTCCGGTTGCATCCTGCCTCCTTAGGAGTCCATCACTTTTTCTTACTATGTGTGCCGTTTCTAGATCACACTCTTCTGCATGAGTCCTGGAGCTACTTCAGCCTCTAGTTTTTCTAGATTCCTTTTCAGGGATATTGGGATCGTGCTTAGTGCTCCTATGATTATGGGTACAATTTCCACTGGCATATCCCATATCCTTCTTATTTCTATTTTCAGATCTTGATACTTATCCATTTTTTTCCCCTCTCTTTCTCTTCAACTCTGGTGTCCCATGGTATTGCGACAATCAATGAGTTGATACTTTCTTCTTGACTTTGTCAATCCACGTCACGGTCTGGTCTGTTTGCACGTATCACCCTATCTGTTCTGATACCATAGTCCCAGAGGATCTTTGCCTGATCGTTTTTCTTATCACTCCTTCAGGTTGGTGCTCGTACCACTTATTGCTGAAAGGTAGCTGATGTTTCTTGCACAGGCTTCAGTGGAGGGCTTTTGCAACTGAATCATGCCTCTTTTGTACTAGTTCTGTGCAAGTGCCGGGCATTCACTTGCTATGTGGTTTATGGTTTCATTTTTCGTATTGCACTTCCTACATATGGGAGAGATGTTATTTCCGTCTATCGTTCTTTGAACATATCTGGTTCTTAGGGCCTGATCTTGTGCCGCTGTTATCATTCCTTCAGTTTCCTTCTTTAGCTCTCCCCTCTGTAGCCATTGCCAATTGTCATCGCTGGCTAGTTCTTTAGTCTGTCTCATGTATTGTCCGTGCATTGGTTTGTTGTGCCAGTCCTCTGTTCTGTCTGTCTTTCTCCTGTCTCTGTATATTTCTGGGTCTTCGTCTACTTTTATTAGTCCTTCTTCCCATACACTCTTTAGCCACTGGTCTTCACTGGTTTTCAGATATTGCCCCAGTGCTCTGTTCTCAGTGTTGACGCAGTCCTCTATACTTAGTAGTCCTCTCCCTCCTTCCTTTCGTGTTATGTATAGTCTGTCCGTATTTGCTCTTGGGTGTAGTGCTTTGTGTATTGTCATATGTTTCCTGGTTTTCTGATCTATGCTGCGGAATTCTGCCTCCGTCCACTCCACTATTCCTGCGCTGTATCTGATTACTGGCACTGCCCATGTGTTTATGGCTTTTATCATATTTCCGGCGTTGAGTTTTGACTTGAGTATCGCCTTGAGTCTCTGCATATATTCTTTCCTGAATCGTGTCCTTCATCTCTTTTTTTTTGGTGTTTTTTTTATATCCTCTCCTTCCATTATTCCCAGGTATTTTGTATCCTGTCTCATCTATGTGTTTGATGTTGCTCCCATCTGTAGCTTTTATCCCTTCAGTTCTCGTTACTTTGCCTTTTTGTATGTTGACTAAGGCGCATTTTTCTATTCCAAACTCCATCCTGATGTCCGCAGAGACAATCCTTACAGTCTGGATTAGGGTATCTATTTCCTTGATGCTCTTACCATACAGCTTGATGTCGTCCATGAACATCAGATGGTTGATTCTGTTGCCTCTTTTCTTGAGTTGGTACCCAGCATCCATCTTCTGTAGTCCTTTTGTCATGGGAATCATGGCTACTACGAAGAGTAGTGGGGACAGTGAGTCGCCCTGGAAGATCCCTCTCCTGATATTAACCTCAGCTAGTCTTATTCCAGAGCTTGTAAGTATTGTATTCCAGTTGCGCATTGTATTTTTGAGGAAGCTGTTGGTGGTTTCCTCTGCCCCATATATTTTCAGGCATTCTATTAGCCATGTGTGTGGTATCATGTCGAAGGCTTTCTTACTGTCTATCCAAGGCATGCTTAGGTTGGTTTTCCTTCTCCTACTGTTCTTCATTACCATTTTGTCTATCAGGAGCTGGTCTTTTGTGTCCCTACACTTCCTTCTGCAGCCTTTCTGTTGGTGGGGGATGGTGTCTGTCTCCTCTAGGTAGTTGTATAGCCTTTCACTGATGATACCTGTTAGTAGCTTCCACATTATTACTATTATTATTATTATTGTATTTTTTTTTTTTTTTGCTCTATCATAGTCCTCCAATTCGACTGGGTGGTATGTATAGTGTGGGGTTCTGGGTTGCATCCCTGCCTCCTTAGGAGTCCCATCACTTTTCTTACTATGTGTGCCGTTTCCAGGATCACATCTTCTGCATGAGTCCTGGAGCTACTTCAGTATCTAGTTTTACTAGATTCCTTTTCAGGGATCTTGGAATCGTGCCTAGTGCTCCTATAATTATGGGTACGATTTCCACTGGCATATCCCATATCCTTCTTATTTCTATTTTCAGATCTTGATACTTATCCATTTTTTCCCTCTCTTTCTCTTCTACTCTGGTGTCCCATGGTATTGCGACATCAATGAGTGATACTTTCTTCTTGACTTTGTCAATCAACGTCACGTCTGGTCTGTTTGCACGTATCACCCTATCCGTTCTGATACCATAGTCCCAGAGGATCTTTGCCTGATCGTTTTCTATCACTCCTTCAGGTTGTGCTCGTACCACTTATTACTGCAAGGTAGCTGATGTTTCTTGCACAGGCTCCAGTGGAGGGGCTTTTGCCACTGAATCATGCCTCTTTTTGTACTGGTTCTGTGCAAGTTGCCGGGCATTCGCTTGCTATGTGGTTTATGGTTTCATTTTTCGTATTGCACTTCCTACATATGGGAGAGATGTTATTTCTGTCTATTGTTCTTTGAACATATCTGGTTCTTAGGGCTTTGATTCTTGGCCATGATCTTGTGCCGCTGTTATCATTCCTTCAGTTTCCTTCTTTAGCTCTCCCCTCTGTAGCCATTGCCATGTGTCATCGCTGGCTAGTTCTTTAGTCTGTCTCATGTATTGTCCGTGCATTGGTTTGTTGTGCCAGTCCTCTGTTCTGTCTGTCATTCTCCTGTCTCTGTATATTTCTGGGTCTTCGTCTACTTTTATTAGTCCTTCTTCCATGCACTCTTTAGCCACTCGTCTTCACTGGTTTTCAGATATGCCCCAGTGCTCTATTTCTCGATGTTGACACAGTCCACCTATACTTAGTAGTTCCTCTCCCTCCTTCCTTTCGTGTTATGTATAGTCTGTCCGTATTTGCTCTTGGGTGTAGTGCTTTGTGTATTGTCATATGTTTCCTGGTTTTCTGATCATGCTGCGGAATTCTGCTTTCGTCCATTCCACTATTTCCTGTGCTGTATCTGATTACTGGCACTGCCTATGTGTTTTATGGCTTTTATCATATTTCCGGCGTTGAGTTTTGACTTGAGTATCGCCTTGAGTCTCTGCATATATTCTTTCCTGATCGTGTCCTTCATCTCTTGGTGTTTTATATCCTCTCCTTCCATTATTCCCAGGTATTTATATCCTGTCTCATCTATGTGTTTGATGTTGCTCCCATCTGGTAGCTTATCCCTTCAGTTCTCGTTACTTTGCCTTTTGTATGTTGACTAAGGCGCATTTTTCTATTCCAAACTCCATCCTGATGTCCCCAGATACAATCCTTACAGTCTGGATTAGGGTATCTATTTCCTTGATGCTCTTACCATACAGCTTGATGTCGTCCATGGAACATCAGATGGTTGATTCTGTTGGCTCTTTTCTTGAGTTGGTACCCGGCATCCATCTTCTGTATTACTTTTATTATTATTACCGACGCTTCACAAAATCTTTCTTACAGTCACAATTTCTTTACGATTCAAGGAATTTAAAAGTGAAACAGTGTAATTTATTATTATTATTATTATTATTATTTTTATTATTATTATTATTATTATTATTATTATTATTATTATTATTATTATTATTATTATTATTATTATTATTATTATTATTATTATTGTCATCATCTTCATTACCAATACGGCACAATTCTACGAATTTTAGAAGAGTAACGATCATAAGTCGCCAAAATTCACGCGAATTTACAATAAATGAAATAGAAAGTATTGACACCGTGTATGACCTTGTTGCCTAATGGAGTCTGGGTCCTATATAAAGGTGACGTGTCTTTTCCCTTGGGGTCATTGAGAAAAGATGGAATGAGTTCTCAACACGCAAATCGACAATTTATTTTTACGATGGCGGCGATAACATTCCGTTGGCTCTCTTTTCTGAGAGTGTTGCATATGTAATAAATACATTATTTAATGTTACAGTATCTGTAAAATAAAAAAAAAAAAAAAACCCATGACCTGAGGTCCATGTCCATTAGGGGGGGAGGGTCCTACGTGACCAAGGCAGATCTAGATTATGCTATGCGCTGTCTGCAGTAGCCTGATTTAGCTCTGTACATTGTCAGCATTTTATATTAATGATAACTTTGCACAACAACTTCCATGGGAAGCGGTTGACCTGTTAACCTACGCCGGAAACTTGTAACTTCCGAGCCGGCGGACTACGTATGTTTTTATATGAATCGCTGAGATAGCTAATGTTCCGCTATCGACGTGATGCTTTAGAATGGCAGTTCCGTGCCAGCATTCAAACATATCGGTCTCCCGACCGATCTGCATCTCTTAGTATGGAGTTACAGAATAAAGTTGTTATATCTGTTCAACTTATCTGTTTGATGAATCCTCTCCTTTAGTTAAGAAGAACACTCTACTAAGATACCACAAGGAGATGGGAGGAACCAGAAATACTTACGAATGACAGTCGTAAGGAGAAACAAAAAAAAGTCTTTCGCAAAAGCGAAGAGACTTAGACTGGTGGCAGCTAAAGACGAAGAATAAAATTAACAAGACCCATATCAGCTGACCGAAGATCTACAAGGACCAACTTTCACCTTCGAAATCAAAACTAAACAGAGGAAACGGGATCTTCAATCAACGCAACATTTTATGAAGACGAAGATATGTCCTTCATCGAGAAGAATACAAGCATCAACACTGACGTTTGAGTGACTGTTGTCACTTGTCTTCGAGAATCAACACCGGACGAGAGCAGCATCGAACATCAACAGAAAGAAGAAAACAAACAAAGGAAACATCGCGCGATCACGAGCAAGGACGCAAAGAATAGAGCAAGAGGAAGTAATGCAAGGACGGAGGCTGTGACGTCATCAATCTTGGACTTCTTCATGCATCGTGCACCGAGAGAAGACCGTGACGTCATCACGACTTCCGACGCGAGACTTAGACAGGAACTGAGACGTCATCCCATGTCAACAATCCTTCACCATATAATCTGGAGCTAAGTACCATTTTTATCTATTCAGGTTCTTTCCTCAGTGAAGTGTTGTTCATCAGGAGTCGATCGGTCCAGTATTCTGAGTTGTTCGCCATCTTAATCTTCCTTCATTACAGAAATCAATCTTCAACTACGAGTTCTCGCCCGCAGATTATTTTTTTTCTCTTCTCGTTGTTGCTAATCGTTTCTTGCAGGAATTCTCTGTATAATATTTTATCAAATTATCTGTATTTTTGTATCTTTTGGGGGGGATTTTCCTATTATTATAACACATTTATACAGTATATTGCAATATGCGTTTACGTAGTGGTTGAGTGTACTCTTATAGATAGTTTTTGATAGATCGCAAGAATAGAAGTGATTAAGAAAAAAAAGTAAAAGTGGGGAAATGGCAACTACTCCGGCTGGCAACCCCAATGTGGTGACTCGTGAGCGCGAGGTCAGCAATTGTCCCTTTTCAAGGTCGGGTCAATGGGTTCCTGCCTCAAAATGTTGAGGCATGTATCTCATCTGTAGACGCTCATTTAAATGCAAAAAGCATCACAGACCAGCAGTACAATTACAGGAGGCCAAAAGCTTCATAGACTTTGCTAAAGGAGACGCAAGTGCTTATCTAAGGGGGGTTTTCTGGTTTCCAAGAGGCGCCTTACATGGGACGAGTTCAAAATCAGATTACGTGCCGTGTATGGGTGAAGAGGCTTTTAGATGTAGTATTGGCATTGAGAAATATCCTTAACCAAGCCTCCATGACTCAGCTTAATGTTGTCGAGCGGGGCGGCGCTAATTGCCTACCGGCTAAAATGAATATCAAGTTAGTTTAAAAAGTAACTCGGGGTGGGTACGAGTGCCAAAATCAACGTGAAAGATTTTATCCGTTTGATCTACCTTACGAGTATCACTGCAATGTTGCCTGAAGCGTTAGTGCTGGTGTTTTGACAAAAAATTGCAGCCCAACAGTACGGAATTAGATGTGTATAAAAAAATAAAAAAACACATGTCTAAATGTACCGACCTAGATCCTTTGCTCATTCAAGTTTTTGCAAAAAATGAGAACAAGCCACAACAAGTAAACGTAGTACATAATAATAATCAAGTTGCAGGGATGGTTTGTTATAACTGTAAACGACCAGGTCACTGATTTCAGACTGTCGGACACGTTTTTTGTTTCAATACATAATAGTTCCACTCATTCATAATCGTTGCTACTCGAGGAATCAACAGCAGAATGCTACAAACACGCAACCAGTTGCCAGTGCAAATAAAAAAAAGAAGGGTCCTCAGTACTACAAAAGAAACAAGCGAAACGTAAATGCTACACAACAGTACAAACAAACAAATCGTGCTTCAGGTACCTCTGTTCCTGGGCCGTCTAGCCAGAACTTGCAAGGACAAGCAAATTTTCAAGGTGTGATAAACAAAACAAATACCACGTAGTTCACTCCAAGGGGGAGAGGGCGATGTTGGGTCATCAATATCAACATCTTTGTATCAAATAATCAGTTTAATCATTTATCAGATCATTGTGAGGCAATTGATTTTTCCTATGAAACAAACCACGGCCGAATCCAAAAATCTGTGCAGGTTCCCGTAGATTTGCAACAAAAATTCATGCAATTATTAATCAAAACGAGTTGCGACCAACCTTACATGCAGTAAATTTGGACCATAAGTCATTCACTTTGTTCTTTGATTCTGGTAGTCCACGTAATATCATGGATTAAGGACATCATTTACTCTTTTCAATTTCCCTATAGAGAAGTCCGGAATAAGACTCTCAGGCATAGGGAATAATGAATTAAATGTGGTAGGAGTAACTCATGTAACAGTACAAGGTCGGTAAGCGCACGTTTGCCGATACCTTTATCGTTGTACAAAACATTAATATGTATCCCGCAGTAATTATCGGATACCCGTCTATGGGCACTCAAAAAACCCCAATATTATCTTAGCACCTGCAAAACACGGCGTGTATATCAAAGGGAAATTCTATAAGTCTTCTAATACCCTAAAATCAGTTTTTAGATAATAGAAAGAGAGACAGAGTTGTCACTTACATTAAAGAACCAATCACCTGTCTCATGAACCAAGCAAATAATACATGCAACCCAACAGAACTCTCGCTCACCGTAATATCAGCTTGCACGCAAACTCTCGAGCCTAACGTAACTTCGAACATATTAGTGCGTGTAAAGAGACCTTGCCAGGATCTGAAACGTTAATCCTTTCCGAAACTCTGACACACGATTATCCGTCACACAAGCCATTTATACAATCGGCTCCACAACAACAATGTCACATCGAAGTCTGTAATCATTTGAATACCACTTTAGCCATCCACAAAAATCAACATATCTTGGATGCAGAAGTTTATAAACATCGCATTCTTACCATAGCTGAGATAAATCACGCTCAATCAGTTGCGGATGAATCCCTTTTGCAATCTATAAAGAACAAAAATCAATAAGGACATTCAAGAAGAAGAAATTCAGCAGAAATTTTTGAATCTTTTAACTAAATATGATGTTTTTTTACCACTACGGATGGAACCTTAGGAAAAAACGGATGTCATCGAGCATCAAATAAGGCTCAAGGACAAACAGAAAGTAATCTATGTACCTTCGTACCGACTTCCTATGAAATTTCAGAATGAGATAACAGAGGAAGTAGGTAAAATGCTAAAGGAAGGAGTCATTAGGAAATCAAACAGACCCTTATAAGTTTTCCGTTTAATAGTAGTACCGAAAAGATCGAACTTGGCGGATATGCGTCGATTTTTCGTCGTTTAAATGAAGAAACAATCCCTGACAGATTCCCAGTACCATGTACCGATGATATCCTATCTCTACTAGGTCAGAAACAAATATTTCACCAGCTTAGACCTACTAAAGGGATTTCATCAGATTCCGTTGGAACAAGAGAGTATCCCATACACTGCCTTCAGCACAGCCAGGGGACATTATGAATTTTTGCGTATGCCTTTTGGTTACGTTGTGCTCCCATAACTTTTAACTCGTATGATAAACATTGTGTTTGGAGACTTGTTAGGAGATATCCTACATGCCTACATGGACGACCTAGTAATCTTTTCCAAAAACATTAAGACAAGAAACATTTACACAAATTAGAGTTAGTGCCTACAAAGACTAAGGCAGCATAATTTAAGGGTAAAGATAAGTAAGTGTGAATTTTTTAAAACAGAACTAGTCTATTTAGGTTTCAACGGTTTCTAGTGAAGGTCTTAAAAGTTGTCCATGATAAGGTGTCGGCTATCCGTAACTTTCCGATACCTACTAACGTCAAGGGAATACAGCAATTTTTAGATGTAGTGGCTATTATCGCCGCTTTATACGCAACTACTCAATCATAGCCGCTCCCCTAACCGATCTTATAAAAAAAGGGCGTAGATTTCATATGGTCTGAAAATTCATCAACAGGCGTTCGATAAATTGAAAGATGAACTGTGTAGTTTCTCCTGTCTTGAAATTTCCTGACTTCGGTAAGGAATTTTTTCATAGCAAACAGACGCCTCAGACCTAGGAGTAGGTGGGGTATTGCTTCAAACAATATGATAAACAGTTTTTCCCTATAGCTTTTATTCACGTAAACTGAGACCTTCCGAAAGTAAATATGCAGTAATAGACAAGGAAGGGCTCGCTATTGTTAATTCACTCGTGCATTTTAAATTCATAATATACGGTTATCCCGGTCAAGGTCTCACTGATCATAAGCCCCTAACCGACTTCTTTAAAGGCTTTAGTCACAGCCCTAAGCGAACTCGGTGGCACATGATCATCCAGGACTTTGGCGCGAGGATCGGGTATTTACCTGGGAAAGCAAATATCATTGCTGACGCATTATCACGCAACCCCTCTTCATCTGGTACCGAGCCATTAGCTGAATTAATAGATATCTCAACCTCCACGCCCCATTGTTAAAACTATATCTGACAGGAAGATCTGGGCTGGAGTGCTGAACTATTACAGACAGAACAAGAAAAGATCCGCAAATAGAAAAAATCATCATTGCGTTAAACGGAAATCCGAAGGAAAAGGAATACATAAAGTATAAGCAGCAGAATTATATCATTAAGGATAATATCCTGTGTAGATCCGTGACGAGGAAAACCCGCAACACACCGCAGTTGAATAACAACCAGGTGGTGGTACCTATCTCACTCATACCCACTGTCTTAAAATAGTTGCATGAAAATCCACTGCATGGACACCCGGGTTATTCCTTAATGTCACAGAAAGCCAAATCCTTAATTGGATATTACTGGACTTGAGTTATTCGTCATGAAAGTAGGAAACGGTGCTATTTTGTATGATTGCCAAGCATCGGAAGAATCAAAAGGTATTGTGATCATAATTCTATAATTTTCAACGCTGACTGATATTAGGCTATAATAGAACGGTATTTTTCGGGCACCTAATAAAATATACCAGCCCTATATATTGCATTTGTGCACAAGTACACAATTATACTATTATACCATTGTACAAATTAATTATATCTATTACAAAGAGTGACAAGTACTCTTTAACAATTATCCATGATCATGCTATAATCTATGTAGTAACCACTATTTCTTAATCAGGTTACCTATTATCATATTAATCATGTATACATGTTAATCTTTTGATTTTTACCTTTTTATTATTTTTGGTACCTAATCATTATTATTACCAAAATGGATCTAGATTTTCCATGCATTTATCTTTGTTTATGAATATGTCAAAAAGGGTATGTAACAGAACCTTTTTATGCATTTAATCACTTATTATGTTTATACCTAGACATATGTTACGAGCACGCTCCTAAGAAACAATGTTTAAAGTAACTTTTGTTATTCAAGGCTTGAATAGGTAGCAGTCCGAGCCTAATGTAATAAATACATTATTTAATGTTACAGTATCTGTAAATAAAAACCCATGACCTGAGGTCATGGCATTAGGAGGGTCCTACGTGACCAAGGCAGATCTAGATTACGCTATGCGCTGTCTGCAGTAGCCTGATTTAGCTTTGTACATTGTCAGCATTTTATATTAATGATAACTTTGCACAACAACTTCCATGGGAAGCGGTTGACCTGTTAACCTACGCCGGAAACTTGTAACTTCCGAGCCGGCGGACTACGTATGTTTTTATATGAATCGCTAAGATAGCTAATCGTTTCCGCTATCGACGTGATGCTTTAGAATGGCAGTTCCGTGCCAGCATTCAAACATAATCGGTCTCCCGACCGATCTGCATCTCTTAGTATGGAGTTACAGAATAAAGTTGTTATATCTGTTCAACTTATCTGTTTGAATCCTCTCCTTTAGTTAAGAAGAACCACTCTACTAAGATATCACAAGGAGATGGGAGGAACCAGAAATACTTACGAATGACAGTCGTAAGGAGAAACAAAAAAAAAGTCTTTCGCAAAAGCGAAGAGACTTAGACTGGTGGCAGCTAAAGACGGAAGAATAAAATTACAAGAACCCATATCAGCCGACCGCAGATCTACAAGGACAACTTCCACCTTCGAAATCAAAACTAAACAGAGGAAACGGGATCTTCAATCAACCGCAAACATTTTATGAAGACGAAGATATGTCCCTCATCGAGAAGAATACAAGCATCAACACCGACGTTTGAGTGGACTGTTGTCACTTATCTTCGAGAATCAACACCGGACGAGAGCAGCATCGAAACATCAACAGAAAGAAGAAAACAAACAAGGAAACATCGCGCGATCACGAGCAAGGACGCAAAGAATAGAGCAAGAGGAAGTAATGCAAGGACGGAGGCTGTGACGTCATCAATCTTGGACTTCTTCATGCATCGTGCACCGAGAGAAGACCGTGACGTCATCACGACTTCCGACGCAAGACTTAGACAGGAACTGAGACGTCATCCCATGTCAACAATCCTTCACCTATAATCTGGAGCTAAGTACCATTTATCTATTCAGGTTCTTTCTTCAGTTGTCTTACAAGAAAGAAAATAGGCCATAGCTGTTCATATCTCTCTCACTTGATTTCACCTCCTCTGTCCCTCACTTAATAGATTCTACTTCACACCTCCCCTCCCAGCCCTATCTTATACCTTTCGCTTCTGCCATTACAAAGTCGGAGAATATATATATTTGACCTGTTGGGTGGTTTGTCCACAGAATATCACTCAAATTCAAGTTTCCACGCCAACCGGAGACTCATTTTAAACTTCGAATTCCCAAAACTAAATCCGACAAGTATTTAACGACATTCTAGTGACATTTCAAACCTTACTCTGAACATTCAATTTCCACGTCAACTGGAAGCTCCGCTCAAATTTCAATTTCTAGAGCCACTGGATGGACATGCTAAAGGAAGATTCGACGCTGGGCAGGACAGCATTGAATGGCAAAGCATTTCCGGATCAACTGCCTGAATTTAATGTCATTTGACTGTGCATGAGTTCATGTTTGCAATGACTTTCGCATCTCTGCCTGTTTGCGTGTCTGCTTTTATTTGCCTTTGCTTGAATTCGCTCGAAGTCTCTTTTCAGTGTAGATGTATATTCTTCTTTTCGTCTACCCACCAGGAAGTGCGTGGAGAGAGAGAGAGAGAGAGAGAGAGAGAGAGAGAGAGAGAGAGAGAGAGAGAGAGAGAGCAAAATGAAGAGGAAGATGTACGTACATGTGAATATGCCAATATTATATAATAAAACAAGAAAATTTTGGGGAAGGACTGGATCATAAGATAGACGTTAGGCCTACCCCTCCTAAGGCATCGTTTATCACCATTACCCAAATCGTCCCTTGGGACCTATCGAGTAGACGTCCCAATCTTAGGAATGTCAGTTGATGGATGTTATAAGGAAAGGTAAAAAGGATGAAATGATGGTCTGGACCTTTTACTTTGGTGCTCTTGTCCATCTTCCACGTTTTAATTCTGGTCCTGTCTTCAAGTTTGCTGTCCAACCTCTCTGAATATGTCTCTTAGTGCAGTAAAAAGGAAACAGTAAGAGATCGTCGTACTTTATTTCCTTTATTTTATGTCTCTTTATTTTGCTGTCCAACACCTCAAATTCTCTCTTTACACTGTCTTCAGCGCTTAATGGCTAAACGTGCCCCAGTGCTTTGCTTCGACGAGAGAGAGAGAGAGAGAGAGAGAGAGAGAGAGAGAGAGAGAGAGAGAGAGAGTCTCTGATAGGTGTAAAAGAATGAAAACCCCGAAAGGCAGTAAATTATTAAGAAAATCATCTTTGCTCTGTCATTGGCCAAAATTCGCTACTTAACTATGCAAGAGGAGTTTCAGTATAACAACTATGCTGAAGTTATGATTATATAAAGGGGCCTTCGGCCACAAATGGCTTAGCCTTCAGACAGGCAGTCATAAGGAAACCCAAATAGAATTTACCCCTCGATGGAAATGTAAATTCATGCTAATGAAAGGTGCTGATTATGGAAATAGGCCAAGAAAGAGCGGGCCAGAGGATCTCGGTTTAGGGGTGTGAAATTTTCCCTGCCGAACCAAAGTAGACGCTTCTCACAATGGCTCCAACGAATTGGAATACCCAATGTAGGCCAAAGCCGAATACTGGGACTTATGAGATCATTCAGTGCTGAAACAGAAAATGAGAGTAGAGGTGGTCTTAAAGGTGTAACATAAGGGAAATCTCGCAGTTGCACTGTAAATTATTGTTTGGAGAGGGTGGAAAGTAAGATGGAAGAAAGATAATATGAACGGAGGTGCAGGATAAGAAATGAAAGGGTTGCAATTAGTGCCCGAAGGGACGCTATTAAGAACCTTAAGCAATGCCTACAGTGCACTACGTGAAATACACTGATAGCATTACCCCCGCCCCCTCCTCCCCCTCTACGGAGAAAATGGCTCCAACGATGGCTCTCCAATCCCGCAATGATCGGGAGAAAAAGATGTAGGATTTTAAAAAGAAATATGAGTGACGGGATGTGAAATAGGATTGTAGGATTGCTCTGGTGGGGTTCTTCCATGACTGATGTTGTGGTGGAGTCTCTTTCAGTCTTTCGGAATCTTTACGAACTCACTTCAAGCCTTTGAAGCCTTCATCACTTGGTTTGACAAAAGAGTGTCAAGGTGAATTTCATAAAAAATTTTCATCCATTTGGGGCTTTTTATCTTATGCTTAATACCCACGCTGAGCTTTTCCTTCTCTCATACTTACCAGGCCATTGTAAGAGGAGTCTCTCTCTCTCTCTCTCTCTCTCTCTCTCTCTCTCTCTCTCTCTCTCTGTGTGTGTGTGTGTGTGTGTGTGTGTTTGTGTGTGTTCAGTTCTGGGGGAAGGGGACGTATTATTGACAAATTATATGGTTAGTTCAGCCTCCATACTATACGTGCTGAAAAGACATTACGCACGGACATAATTATGTACTAAGAAGTTTGTCGGGGTTTGGAAGTTTCTCGTCTTGTTCATTACAGATAAAGGTAACGCAAATAGAAGGCCTTAAGTTTTATTCTGCCATAAAATAAAGCGAAATGCCGTTTAAAATCACTTATTTGAAGAAATTAAGGACTAAAAACACAAAAGACTTGGAATCCTATTTCATCCGCTCTAAATGATTTCAGTTGAAGTTATGTCAGCCTTATACTAAGTTCATCTGCAGAAGTATTAAATATCGCATCTTCAAGAATGAGACTCCCCAGCGGGGCAGTTGATTAAATAATCTAAAAACAAAAAGATGTACAGGCACCTGCATAAAAAATCAAAGCAATAAGAATAAGACAAACCAAAATCATCATTATTAATATGGGAAACAACTCGACATTGAAATAATCCCAAATATAATTAATCAATAGGTGTCGTTGTTGCTTTACCTTCTATTTCCTTCAGAGAATTTTCGGCCAGATAAATTATTATCATGAAGCATTAACGATGGAAAATTGTTATCAAGAAAAAGGTGGAAAAAAAGTTGAAAATAATTCTAGTTTTAATGTTTTTCGATTGAATACACAGGTTACAAATATAAAACGAAGCGAGACACAGGAATAAAAACGTCACTGTATAAGGAAAAAAATGTTTAAGCGATGACTGTCTTCATGCAGAATTAAGTAACTACTATTCACAAGAAAAAAAATTGTGAAAAGGAGTTACATGTGAATACAAAACAAATGGATACAGGAATAAAATCACCAGTATATAAGCTAAAGCAAACTGGCTAAACGAAATATGTCTACATTCAAAATCATCTTTTTACTGACCAGAAAAAAAGTAGAAATGAAAATAAAATGGCTTGTTGAAGTAGCTGCCGGTTCTACGACCTTTGTTTTAGATGACTCTTTTCGGGGATCCATGGTCCTTGGTTGCTCCAGGACCTATCTCGGAAGTTCAGAACTTATTCCTCTTAATAATCCTATCTACAGTTTAGTGCTTGCCTTTGTTAGTAGTTGTTTTATAACTCCCGATAAACCCCATTTGGTCGTTGGTTCCTTTCTGCGTCTTCAGGAGACTTCGAGGTTTGTGGAGGATTTATACGTCCACTATTGATGTTTGAGATTGCGTTGATGTAGATTACTTTGCTTTTGAAATCTGCTCCCGTGCAGTGAATTATTCCTGGTTGGCGGTAATTTTAAGTTTTTATTGCTTTGCAACTGAAGGCTGCATATGTGAGTTAATTACTTTTATATATTATAAAATACTTAGGCTGTTATTATGGTTTTCAACTGGAAACCTATTTTGTGATGTAAAATATTTCTATTTTTTGGGTACTATAAGTCAGTTATTTGCTCTACAACTGAAAGTTACTTTACAACCGAGAGGTGTTTTTGTGAAGTTGATTACTTTGTACTTTTTGTTGACTATAACAACTTTATCATAGTTACTGTAATTCCGTTGTACTGTTTCTCCGCAGGCGGCTGAACAACGGATTTTGTTAACCCGAGTAGATTCCGCTTCCCTTACTTGATGAATGGAAATGAATGGATACGCCAAGGCAACTCGGTATAGTATTTTTCCGTCTAAATTCTTAGGTGAGTAAAATATTAAAATTTTAGTTGTGTAAAATATAATTAATAAAACCTTACCAGCCAGGTAGTCCTGCCCACATAGGGGCAGACTTTCCAAACGTGCGGCGGACCCTGTCCGTCGTACGTTAGGAGGCTGGCTTCCCCTTCCCCACCACCCCACCCACCAAAAAACCTAAGTTCTTCAGGATAATTCTCTTAGTTAAGATATATAGCAATCTAATAATAGGCATTTGAATTACCTTTTAAGTTTTTATTTAAATTTTATTTATTTATGAATGTTCAATTGATGGATGTAAAGTTTTGATAAGCATTAATCTCATTAAATTTAAAAATTTTAATTAGTTCTGTCTCTGAGTCAACATTTTTATAAGCTTTGTAAAGATAAGTTAGGGGGTGATTCAGCCTTGGTAGTTAAATGTGAATATTACGGAACCCAGGGGTTAACTTTATCAAATTTTGCAGGTTCCGTTAATGTCTATTTTGTACCCTGTTCGTGTTTTGAAGAATCTGAACTACGACCAGAGTTTATTGCAGTGGGTGGTGACCATTATTAATGACGTATGATGGGTGACCTTCATAAAATGTTTAGTTTGCAAAATATCACTCGGTAATAACCGTTCCCTTGTAAGCTTTGATTGGAGGTGTATTTTGTTTTGAACGTATTAAAAATTAGTATATTAGTATTAAACTTCCTGTTTTAATATAATAAAAGAAAGTAGCTTTTTTTATGTGCTGAATCTCCAGCAGTTAAATAATTTTGTTTGGTATGTTAAGTTCCTATTTCATGGACATTCCCATTACATGGGACACAACCTACAAATTTAGAAATCACATTAATTTTAGTCAGTGATGAGAGTTTGGAACGATATGAGTAGAGAAGATTAGGTTACTTAGATAAGATCTTTAATATGAAATTTACTCGTGAGAATATAAAGATTGCTGTAACTTGAGTTGACAGTAAAATTAGGATGGACGTAATAGGGTTTTGAGAAATTAACCCATTGGTATGATCTGTAAAGAATAAAACTGAAACCGTTCGAGTTGACGGTCACTATGTAGGATGAGCTACGTAATACTGTGGTGCACGAGCCTGAGAATGGTACAGAACTGGTATGATAAACCCTTGTCATTAAGAATGCACAGGAAACCCGTGCTTGAATTGCAGTGTTTTAAAGTATGAGCTCTTTAACAACCTACCAAATATTAAATGTACATTGGCGAGTAATGTGATTATCACAATTTCCAATAAGTAATTTTGTAAACGTAGATTGATGAGTAATGTGTGATTATTACATAATTTCCAATGAGTAATTTTGTAAATGTAGATTGGCGTGTAATGTGGCTTATTACATACTTTCCAATAAGTTTTGTCACTGGTTCGGCTGTTGGTCTAAAACTGGATGAATTGATGCTAATGTCGAAGAGCTGGGTATCCTCTGAAATTCTGTTGAGTCGATTATGTGGTATTTGCACAAACTAATCTGTCATTGGGTTAAATTCTGCGTAGAGATCGTGTGGGGATAGGTTACCTAAGTACGGTTGTTAGCAAAAAACTGGGCTATTGCTATTTTGAAATTATGGTGTGAAACTCTTTTCATCAGCAATAGGAGCTAAATGGAACCTAACGGGCGAGGGGCTGTTATCAAGGTCCACATGAGCTAAAATAGCAACAGCTGTACCCTTATATTGGTTGTGGTTATCTAACATCATAAATGAGGCAATGAAACTACAGTTCCCTTTAACGAGGCAAAGAAGCTTACACTTGTCTCTTTATACAAGTAATTTTCACTTACTGATGCACGTAACTAGTCAATCATTGAGAGCTATAATCCTGAATTCATAGTAATAATTACTGTCAAGTAATTAGAATGAATTCTACTCTGATTTTAAATCATCCTAATAACTATATAAAGTCGTCTGCCATGTTCCATTGATGTCAGCTTATTGCTTGAAAAGAATCTTATCCAAATATTTTATAAATATTCCACCCTCGTTACCGTCTTCAGAATTCGCTTCATTAGATAAGTCTTGATCGTGTGACGTTGAGTAAATTGATGGCAATTTCATCTATCTTGACTGATAAATGGGAGGAAAGGGATATTTATCATTTTTGGCAGCTTGTATTGCACCGTTCGTTGGAGAGCTGATCGTAATGAGGAGTAAAAGGGGATAATAAATATTGAATATAGACTTTCTTGTTTGTATTTAGGTATGTTTTCTACCGTTTTTATTCTTATGTCGTTGTTAACGTGACACGAGAAATACTACTCATAAATAGTTCTTTAAATAAATATAGAAGCATAGGTATAATCGTTGCAGTTGTGAAATCAGCAATCACCTTGTTCACATTTATTTACTACACTGTTTTTCT
>NC_061109.1:63856316-63873816 GCF_015104395.2 Macrobrachium nipponense
CATGCTTTATGAGGCTCACTGATAAATAACAGAACTTGTTTCTCTGGCCAATAACATCAAAAGCTTATGGTTTTCATATGTTCACTCAATAAACAAAAGTACAAATGTTTATTTCTTTACCATAAAATTTGTTGACGATGTAACGAATATAATATACTGTCTTTTTCAGAATTGCTTGAGTTACTCTTACACCTGTCAATGAGTTGTTTTAAGTTAGTCTGTAAGACTGGATTACTTAGTTAATTGATTTAGTTATTGTAAATAAACGTTATGTTATGATACAATTCTCTCATTTTCATTACCTGTTAGAATGGAGAAAGAGGTGGAGAGAGAGAGAGAGAGAGAGAAAGATGGGGTGATTGCCGGGAGAGAGAGAGAGAGAGAGAGAGCCTGTCTGTGTAGTGGGTGTGGGGGTCTAGTCCGCCTTCCGTTTCGTGTCCACGCTTACCTTATGAAATACATGAGGGTTTTTCCCATGTTAATATATATTACATATTATAATAAGAATATATACTAAATAAAAGTAAACTGTATAGAATTTCTAAGTGACATATATATATATATATATATATATATATATATATATATATATATATATATATATATATATGAAACCTCACCTTATTTTTGTTTCTATGTACTAAACGGACATGCATCGTGGATGATGTAGAATTCATAACAAACCTAGCTTTTAGCTTCAGCCAAAAGACTGGAGGATTATACGGACTACAAAATGTGAGATCTTTTGGAATCAACTTTATTACATACCATTATTATGGCTTGTCAAAAGAAAAATCTGATGATTTGTAAGAGCAATAATTCGAAGGGCCATTGTTGTATCCTATTATTTATAAATTTTAGAGCGTCAAAAGAAGAAAGGGTTTATGTACAACGAATACTTACACGACAAACAATGCAAATGTGTCTATCCTAAGAGAATGTTATTTTCCAATGGCACCACGCTGATAATTCTATGTCCAAGGGATAAATTATTATTATTATTATTATTATTATTATTATTATTATTATTTGGCTGGAAAGAGCAGACATATAAATACGTGACAGTGGTTAAAAAACACCCTGCACTCAAAAGATAGCGCGACCGGGAGAACAGTTGCCATGTTGTGTTTTTAACTATTTGCTGACAGTTTTATTAGCGGACTTGATGCTTAACTCGTTCGGGTGGTAACGGGGGGAAATCCAAGCAGACTTAGAGGTTGATTTTGTGCTTTCTTACACAATAAGCACTCTTTCAGGATCTTCTTAACGGACTGTCTCATTTTTCCAGCCCAAAACTGTTGTCTCAATATAACCACAAGTGTATTCGTGTTGCAGTGCAAGTTGAGTATGTGATAATGAGGACACTATAAGTTGCCATAAGGGGTGTCGGCTGGCGACGTATACTGGCCGCTTTTGGAGGATATATTATCTTTTCAAAAGATGTTGATTTATTTATGAATTTTATTCTTCCCGTATTATCTTTTACTAACCAAAAAATTATAAAAAAATTAGTTCTGAAAGCACTACTAGGCGAAACTTACATCCATAAAAAATGGCTTCCTGATGGCAGGAGTTTATAAGAAAGATAAAATAGAATCCTGAGTGTAGAAGCTAGAGGGTTATCTTAAACCCAAGAATACATGGCTTTTAAAGATTTACTTAACATTGGGAGAAAAAACAGTTTTTTTTAATGATTATGTCGATAGTAACCCTTCATATACATTTATATATTTTTACATTTTTTCTTCAATTATTTTTACTCTTAAAAACGTGGGTTATATCAACATCACAATGCTTGTCAGAGAGAGAGAGAGAGAGAGAGAGAGAGAGAGAGAGAGAGACAGTAGTGGTAAGTGGCGTCAATTGGACCTAATATTACATTCATGCTCTACCCTTGCATCCTAGAGGTGTGTAATGTTGCCAAGCGAAAGATGAAAGCGATCTGAAGTATTTTAATAGGTAAAAAATGCAATTTTTGTGCAGAATCTATCTGTCATCCATAACGTCCACTGTCCTAGTTACTTTTCAATTATTTGCTTTGATATTGATTTTTATTTTGCTTGTTATGGAACGATATTTTTCCCTCTGGCATCGTCGTAATGTATCAACAACAATAACTCCATCACCACGTGGACAGTCAGTGTTTCCCGATCAAATACTGTTTAGGGGACTCCATAGAGTTGCGCTTTTTCTTCCGTTTTTCTACGACTATAAATTTTCCGATTTCATTACTGTCACTGTCGTTATTGAAGATAGCCCTATTTAAAAATGTCTCAAACCCCTCGTAGGTCAGCAGGAACTTCTGATTTGATATTCTCCTACGAGGAAGTATTCGTTTGCAGTTCTATTTTCTTGTTTGTAGGTCTGAGTTTCGATGTTTTGCTTAGCTACAAACTCCTGCAATTAAGTGAAATAATATATACAAAATTGCATGAATTCCACAAAACATTTATATTTTCATAATGTATATATATTGCTTATCTTTTGAGACTTCCAAAACAATCTTGGTATAATTGAAAATGGTTTCTGTATTTTATTTTTTATTGATGAAAAAAAAATATAACAATTAAAGCTTTTTAAGAATTTTATTACAGTAATCACTCCACATACATTTTGTTTTTTGTTTTTTCTTGTATTTAAGGACAGATTCAATTGCAAATTCAATTTTTTTTCCCTGAAAATCTTTAGTTATTAAATAATCAGTTTGTTTATTCACTCCCATGTAATCCATGTAATTATATATAAAAAATATACAATTTAAAATATCACTCATATGAGAGAATTTATTTATGTCAATATGTATGGGAATACAATTTTCTTTTAAAAGAATATCCCTCAATTTATTATTTTCACCAGCAAAATTAGACCTATAATATGAAGAATATATGAAATTCAAACTGAATTCGATAATTACAAAAACTTTTGATGTATTGTTAAAATATTTATCTGCACACGACACTATCGGGCATGATTTATTTACAATAGATTGTTTATAATTTAAATATTATAGTGTCACATTTTTCATTATTAAAAATATCATTAACTTTAATGATATTGTAATTATCTTCAGTATTATCAAAAAAGGTATCATATGTTCCCTAGGTTGTTGTTACCCGTAAACTCCATGGCATTTTTTTTTTGATAATTTTATTCATTTTTATTTTTATACTTTTCGTTTCTGATGTTTACCATATCAACAGTTTTCATAAATATTGTCTTTTTTTTGAGGTTAATATTTTACTGAACCTTTTTTTTAATGGCCTCAAGGCATTCTTTTCCAGGAATGGTTCTATTTGTCTATTTCTGTCGGTCCCACCGGAGTGTCTTCTCCCCAACCTTTTCCATGGAATGGTTGTGTGCCTATTTCCACTGGAAATTGTTGTACTTGTCCTCCTGTTTCCACCGGCCCCGAAGTGTTCTCCACCTTTCCTGGAACTGGTTGTGTGCCTATTTCCACTGGAAATTGTTGTACTTGTCCTCCCTGTTTCTCCACCGGCCGGAGTGATGCCTTTCCTACTTGTCCTCCTGTCACGGCCCCGAAGTGTTCTCCATCTTGCCTGGAAATGGTTGTGTTTTCTCTATTTCCATCGGACCAGGGATGCCAGAGCTTTCCGTAGACTGGCCCACATTGCCTGGAAATGGTTGCGTTTGCCCTATGTCCAATGGGCACGAATCGTTCCCTGCCAATTTCGGAAGCGTTTGCACAGTGTTGGAAACACCAGCATGAAACATTTCCATTAGGGTAAAATCTAATGGAAAGTTTTCAATTTCCCCCACTGTTTCAATTTCCAGGAACGATTCCATCTTGCCTGGAAATGGTTGTGTTTTCTCTATTTCCACCGGACCAGCTGGCATGGCAGAGCTTTCCGTAGACTGGCCCACATTGCCTGGAAATGGTTGCGTTTGCCCTATGTCCAATGGGCACGAATCGTTCCCTGCCAATTTCGGAAGCGTTTGCACAGTGTTGGAAACACCAGGGGTAAAATCTAATGGAAAGTTTTCAATTTCCCCCACTGTTTCAATTTCCAGGAACGATTCCATCTTGCCTGGAAATGGTTGTGTTTTCTCTATTTCCACCGGACCAGCTGGCATGGCAGAGCTTTCCGTAGACTGGCCCACATTGCCTGGAAATGGTTGCGTTTGCCCTATGTCCAAATGGGCACGAATTTCGTCCCTGCCAATTTCGGAAGCGTTTGCACAGTGTTGGAAACACCAGCATGAAACATTTCCATTAGGGTAAAATCTAATGGAAAGTTTTCAATTTCCAGGAACGATTCCATCTTGCCTGGAAATGGTTGTGTTTTCTCTATTTCCACCGGACCAGGAGTGTTCCCTGGCATGGCAGAGCTTTCCGTAGACTGGCCCACATTGCCTGGAAATGGTTGCGTTTGCCCTATGTCCAATGGGCACGAATCGTTCCCTGCCAATTTCGGAAGCGTTTGCACAGTGTTGGAAACACCATCCTGAAACATTTCCATTAGGGTAAAATCTAATGGAAAGTTTTCAATTTCCAGGAACGATTCCAGCTCGCCTGGAAATGGTTGCTCGCTTGCCCTATTTCAACCGGCCTCGCATCGTTCCTTGCCAATAGAAATGTCGGAAGTGTTTGCACAGTGTTTGCAGTGTTCTCTGAAAAAATTAGTTTCCTGCCTGTGTTTGTATCACCGATTGAATTTATGTAAGTATGGGGGTCCATTTGATGCTCTTCAAAGTTCATATATATACCAAACTATGGCTGCAAAGTGTGTGCATCAAAAAAAAATCTAGCAGGAAGAAAGAATCAAACCTCATTGACCCAGCTCTGTAAAGTAGGGATGGGGGAAACAAACCTAATTAACCAAGTTCTGTTGACTCTAGAGCAACCCCCACGTCTAACGACCGGATATTTCAACTGTCACCGCTTAAGATGTCGCTTATTTTTGTTATCCTGTTTCTAAAACTGATAACATTTCGTTTTTCCTTTGAAGGTCCCTATTGACTCTCTCTGCTTTTTTTTTTCGTAAAGTGAAATATGGTACTTGAACTCCATAGAGTTGCGCTTTTTTTCTTTTTTTCCCGTTTTTCTACGACTATAAATTTTTCTATTTCATAACTGTCACTGTCGTAATTGAAGATAGCACTATTTAAAAATGCCTCAAACTCATCGTAGGTCAGCAGGAACTTCTGATTTGATATTCTCCTACAAGGAAGTATTCGTTACCGGCGTCTGCAGTTTTATTTCCTTGTTTGTAGGTCTTGAGTTTCGATGTTTTGCTTAGCTACAAACTCCTCTGTTTGCGTTCCTGCTTCTTTATACAAAACAGGAGCTGCAGTCGGTGTCTGGGTCTGCATTTCTTCTTCAACTGCGTCTTCTAAATTGAGGCATTGTGGCAATACTGTTTCTTATCTGTGTTCTGCATGGTTTACTTACATCATAAAACCCCGCCTCCAACACCACCTGTTCTTGCTCGTGTGATTTGAAATTAAAGCATCGCTAAAAGCGACGAACGCAGATTCCAAAATTGCTATTGCACTGTGTTGCATAATTTGTAAATGTACTCTTGTGAATTGATGGCTTTCCAATTATTCTTGCGACGCTGCTCAGACAAAATGAAAAGGGAACTAATGGAAGGCATACGGAAAGGAAACAAGGTCTCTCTCTCTCTCTCTCTATATATATATATATACGTTTCGTAATGATTTCATGACATTTTCGAGGGCTGTACAAACTAGATAACATAAGATAAATTACAATAAAGCTAAGTATTTGAAATTTAAAAATAAAAGTTGCACAATGATTACAAAATTAAAAAGAACAACTAAAAGGACACCTTTAAAAGCACAAAACGTAAAATAAACAGGACAAAAAATGATTAAAATAAGTAAAAAAAAAAAAAAAAAAAAAAAAAAAAAAATCGAAAAAAAAAAAAAATCACTCACTTCGGGAACTAACTTCGGCTCCCGATTGGACAGGCCAAGGCGATACCGACCGACCTTCCGAGATCTTTGTTAGGTCAGTTGGTACCGCCTTGGCCTGTCATTCTGGAGACCCAGGTTCGTCCCGATGTGAGCAGAAAATATATTAATGCCAATATATATGGTCATCACATGTGTGTGTGCGTGTGTGTGAGTGGTTCTTTTAAACGACGTGGCACACGCAACAGATGGATTCAGTTCTCACAAGAAAATATAATTTTATTTTGAGAGAGAGAGAGAGAGAGAACTGTGAGTAACGAAGCAATTTCGAGAATTTGATGCATCAGATGTCAATTGTAAGGGGAGCTAAATAAAAATCAAATAAGCCGCAAAATAAATAAACAAATAAATAAATAAATAAATAGATATACAAATAAACAAACGTGTAACAGTGAATTGTGTTGAATTCAATTGGAACAGAATATAAATCTGAAGAATAAAAACTAAAAAGGTCACACAAAAAAATTCGCAAACAATAGAATAACAAATGACGATCATAGCAATTATCATGACAATCTTTTATGAGAATGAAACGATCATATTGAGTATTTTTAACGGAAATGAATACCAATGGTAGAAATAAACGCGGTTTATAGAGAGAAAGGCGAATAGAGAGAGAGACAAGTAGATCGAGAGAAAGGCAAGTAGATTGAAAGAAAGGCAAATAGAGAGAAAGGGGGCGAATTGATCGATACATACAAACGTGTAGTGGCGAGTGGCGCCTGAATTATCTTATTCTTGGTGTGCTAATGATCCTGAATAGTATATGAGGGAGCAAGCTCTTTGTTTATGTGCGCCAAGGAGTTTTGCCGCTAGCGGACGCTTCGTTATAAATGAGTTCTTATCCCATTTGGACAGACAGTCCCACGACACTAATGGATTATGGAATGCAGCGGCATATTCTCTCGTTTTTTAATAATTATTTTAAGAGAAAATTTCCCTTGTGAATATATATAGTACGAATGACCGGCATTCGTGTATGTTAATGGTCGTATGCTTGCTGTCATTATCATTTGTATCACCCTCGTCATTTCTTTTTTCTTTTGTAATCTCCATCATTATCATCAACATCATTATCGTTAGAATTATTTTATCATCTTCGTCATGCTATTGTATTCATCATCATTCATACCTAACTTTCTTTAGCATTATATCATCGTCAGTATCATCATCTTGTTGTCAACGTCATCGTTACGATTATCATAATCATTATGAATATCAGTTTCATGATGATAATCACCACTATTCACTATTATTATTATTATTATTATTATTATTATTATTATTAATACTCAGAAGTTGAACCCTATTCATATGGAACAAGCCTACAGGGACTATTGACTTGAGTTTCAAGCTTCCAAAGAATTTAGTAAAAGAAAAAACTGAAAAAAAGTAGTCTCACTTTTTAAAAAAAACATTAATTGATGAATTGATAAATAGAAAAATAAAAAAAATCATTAAAATGCAAGAATCATCATCATCATCATCATCGTTGTTTATCAGAATCATTATGATTATGAAATAAAATAAAATAAAAAGTTTCCACATAGGTTGATCCAGGCAGTCTATGGCATGTATTGTAACCAAGTTATCCCTGTGGCCTAACTAGCCCGAATGCTACGTCCTGTTAACGAAGTTGCAAATAGGGTTTAGCAGGTGGCACTTAGTAACGAGAGAGAGAGAAAGAGACCCATCCCACTTACTAATGAAGTGCCAGTGTGTGTATGTGCGAGTTTGTTCTGAGGGTCGTGTTCCGAAACGAACATATTTTCCTACCACTTTTTTTTCGTCTTTTTTTTTATGCGCTAATTGTAGTTTTGGAATTGCTTCGCGCCGCGAATAATGTGGCGGCGGGCTGTTTAAAACTTTCGTCTTTTATGCTCATTATGCAAGCGGTTTTCCATTTTGAATTAGGCAGGGGCAATCCAGGGTCAGATATGTTTTTTTTTTTATCTTTTCATTTTGTGTGGTAATGGTAGTGTTCAGCTTTGTTCGCCACCCATTGGTAGATGCGTTTTTTTTTTTCCATTGTACTATTGGCAGTGGTCGTAACCTTTTACTAAAAAGTAAGCCTGCAAGGCAGCAGAATGCATTTGTTACTATACTTTCTCTCTTAGAATTAGGTTCTCCTAACTAGCTTTTTGTCTTCTGGTTTTGCAAATATACCGTTGTTAGGTTTTCATTTCCATTTTTATCATAAATAAATAAGCAGGGATTTGTATATAATGGTTATATGATGAATGATAAAACATATTTTGAGAAAGAAAATTGATCTTAAATTAAGTAGTATGAAAGATTATGTGAGGTTAAAAATAATGAAATATATGTAAATAAATAAATAAATAATAAAATATTTTATTTTTTTTTAAAGAAGTAAAATATATTTTTTTTTGTAAGATAAATTGCATTTTAACTATTAAGTCGATATTAAACACATTAAATCTGTTGTATTTCAAATAGAGTTTTTTATTATATTATTTTATTATTGTATATTTAATATATGTGTTAGAATAAGGAATTTAATAAATTTACAGAAAGTAATTATACTATCTCTAAAAAATACTTTTCCAAAAATACCACGGATGAAGTAATGTGTTATTCTAGGAGAAAAAACGGGAGGGAATAGCACCCAACCAAGCACTGAGTAACAGGCTCTTATTATCCCCTTAAGGCTTGAGATTGAACAGGTCCTGTTATTCCTGCTTAATGCTTGAGATTGAGGCCCTGCTTAATGCTAGCCAAGTGCTCGTTCTTGCAAAAGCAGATCACATGTCTGGGGGATGCGCATGAGTAAGTATAATGGCCCTCTCATGGCACCAATAAAAAAGTTCCTCTGTTTACGGGGTTACAAGGAAGGAATACATATAGTGCCCATGAGGCTCATGGCCTTTAAATGGGAACACGTGCATGCACTCATTCTTATGTTGTACCTCTTTTGAGTTTTGGAAAAAGATAACTTATCATTGTTCAAACAAATAAAATGAAATGAAACCTGAATCTGGATGGTTTGGATAACAATGTGGATGATGTAGAATTTACAGAATTTTATGAAAAAAAAAAGAATTTCATCTTTATCTATTCGTCCGGTAATCTCTATATTTGAAACTTATTTTTTCTTTCTAAATATGTTTTATCATAGTCATAATAATCATTATATACAAAATACAAAATTATGTTTTTAAATTATTTCAAAATTGTGATTTTTTTACCACAATTTAAAAAAATAATTTATTTTTTATGTTTTATTTATATATTACTACAATTAAATTTGCCTTTATACAACATTCTCTCTGAGAGCTGTTGTATTGATTCTGGGAAAGTTATTTGTAGTCTATCTCTCGGCAAAAGAAAAACAACCTTGTCTTTTAAATTTTCTATTTTCTTTCGAAGAATCCTAAACAGTGCTATTACCACGTATCAATGAAAATCATACAACATAATTATTTAAAAATTTTTACAATTAATAAATTTACCTTTATACAATATTTTTTATTTAATATTTGCTATACATATTATATATATATAAAAATTTACAACAGTATAATAATGATTCAATTTTTTCATTCAATGTTTTAATAATAATTATTAGTGTGTTATAATAGGATGATAAAAATTGTATAAAGTAAATATAGAATTTATTCATTATTATTATTATTTATATTCCGTTTAAATTTATTATTATTTTGGAAATTTTGTATTTTTTTCATAATTTATACATATATTGTTTGTTGTAGATTAATATGTCCCCATGATTTTCTTCATCAGGAGTTGCTTAAAATACAATAGTATTCCATGTTATTTAGTTTTCTTTGTCATTTCTCAGAGAAGGAAATTGAATTGATTATGGCAAAATCTAATAGTGATAAAAATTTTATATGGGATTTAAAATATAATAATTTAATATTGCGACCATAATATTTTAACAACAAAACAATTATTTGTATTTTGTTTTATTTTTTTTATTTTTATTTTTATTTTTTTGGTAAATAAAAATCAATTTTATATATTTTTATTATTTTAATGTAAATAAAAATCAATTATCCTTTTTATTATTTTATTTAATTGTAAGTATTTAAGTTAAATATTTTTTATAACAAAAATAGAATCATTTATTTAAGTTAAATATTTTCTATAACAAAAATAGAATCATTTAACTTAAATTAACATTAAATTCTACAGTTAGACCTAATCGTCATTTTAGTCGCCCGTTAGACCTAAAACGCCATTTTCCTTATTAGTTACAACATATATATATAGATATAGATATATATATATATATACTATATATATATATATATATATATATATATATATATATATAATTGTGTTTATTTGCGTGCGTATGTGTGTAAATTATTCACTTTAAAAGCAACATAACAGTTCATATTCTGTCTCTCTCTAAAGAAAAAAAACAAGATAAGTTCAAATTAATATTTAGTAATAAGATTAACTAAATTTTTATTGTAGAAATATTTTTTATAAGAGAATGATCAGTAAGATAAATAAGATGGATTGAGGTTCTTGCTTGCATAAGTTGAATGAAACATTTCTCATTGTTTATATTTGTGATATGAAATCATGATTTATTGATAAATAAAGACAAACACATATAGTGCAGTTTTTGCCAGAAGATTTACAAGGAAGTAATTACATACGGATTAGTAGTTTCAACAAAATCTTCAGAATACAGATGAACTAAATCATATAACGTTTTCTGTGTGGAATAAAAATAAAAAAAATGAATCATCCTTTCTTTTGAATTATTCATGAAATCCTCCAAACTTTTGCCAGATAATTAGATGATTTGTCTTTCTAAGGAAACTAAGTTTTATATTTTTTGTTCTTTTTTCTTCCACTTATCTCTTTTTATGGTAAAGAAAACTGTCATGGCGACTCCAGTTAATATGAATCGGAAAGCGATTTTAGGTCGAAATAAGTAGAAAAGTTCCGAAACAACGGAAATATGCAAATGTTATTGGCAGGACACTGCCAAGTCTTCGTATACTGATGAGTTTTTTTTTATCCAACTCCAGAACATAGAATTCCTGGAACATTTATCGAACAACTCAATGTCCTGACAGCTCATACATACATACATACATACATATCTTACAAGTGTGTGATGTGTTAGTGAATTACATATCGTGTCTTGCTTGGAGACAGATTGAGCTGTAGCGGCAGCCTTCTTGAATGATGGAATCTGATGCGTATGCATTTTTAATCTGGAGGCTGTACGTACTGTTGCCAGAGGCAGCTTGGGGTGTGTCGAGTATGTACATACGTTTGTACGAATGTCACTGGTCTAACCAACCGAGGCGCTTGGAATGACAGATTCCTTTTGTGATAGGGAAGAAGACGGTTCAGTAAACGCCAGGTGTCGGGAGAAAACCCCATCTTAAAAGATGGTCTCTATTCCATGAAATTAGAGATGGGATTCTCTATCCTGACTAATACAATGAAACAATTGACATTTTGGGTCTGGGAGTGAATACTTAGCCAGGAGAGTGGAATGATAATTTAATAGTTTTCTTTGTGGGGCAGACTTGGGTTTTTATCATTATGACTTATTAATCATTTTGTTCTATTTTATGTTCATCTGCTTTGGGTAATAAATAGTATACTTTTGTATTTATGTGAGCTTAATAGCCTAATGACATGTTTGCAGATAGAGGGCGCCGCTGTCAACAGTTAAGGGTTTCCAGTTTGTGTAGTTTTGTCCGAAGGGGGTAAGACATACATACTACATACATACATACATACATACATACATACATACATACATGCATACATACATGCAATACAATACATACATGGGTGTCTCTAAAACTTAGACGATTTGCTAAGAGCCCAAACCATCTCTTCTCTATTCCCAATAGTGTAAGACCTATTGGTTCTGAAACCACGCCCTTCTCTCTCTCTCTCTCTCTCTCTCTCTCTCTCTCTCTCTCTCTCTCTCTCTCTCTCTCTCTCACTGTATGGCGTCAGTGACCGTAGTCGTGGTGATGCCTGAGAGCTAATATATATAATATCAGTTCGGTTAGGCTCAAAGATAGAATCCACTTTTTTACCTTCAACTCTGAGGCTGTTTTTCCATCTTTTCTCTTTCTACTTTTCAAACCTTCATCGTCTATATCAGTTTTCTATTTCCCTTCTCCTTTCACCCTTTCCTTTCCTCTCTCTTTTCATTCATCTGCTGTTTCCTTTGCCTTGCCTCCACTTTATTAGACTTGACCTTCTTTTCAATATATTCTCAGATATACACCAAATTAACCCTTTCACTTTTTGATAATCGTTGACAATTTATCCCCTCCATTCATTCCTCCCCGTCCATGCCTTCCTTTCAGTTTATTCTTTTTTTCCTTCATCGTAGATGATTATATACCTCTCCCTTTCCCCTTTCATTTACTTCTCTCTGGTTCCGATAACCGGTGATGCTGGAAAGAAAGCAGTTTCAATATCATATAATTAGCAAAATAAAACTGTCCATATTCAACTTTTATTGAGTTAATTTTCTAAGTAATATCTAACAGTATTTCACAAAATGTAAACAATGACTGCCAGAAGGCATATTGTGACGTTGTTCCATCACATTCATGTCTTTTTACTTCGCATCTCGTTTGGAAATCATTGTCACTTTTTATTTAATAGCATTAAGAAGTACATTTTGTTTCAAAGTTTTTATGTTAATAATCCCGTATGGGGGTAGTGCAGTCAGTGGACCATGCGGTACACTGTAGGCATTACTTAAGGTTCTTTGCAGCGTGCCTTCGGCCCCTAGCTGCAATCACTTTCGTTCCTTTTACTGTGCCTCCTTTCATATTCTCTTTCTTCGTCTTACTTTCCACCCTCTCCTAACACTTGATTCATAGTGCAACTGCTTTGAGGTTTTCCTCCTGTTACACCTTTCAAACCTTTTACTGTCAATTTCAGTTTCAGCGCTGAATGGCCTTAGTTGCCCCAGTGCTTGGTATTATGCCTAAAACTTATTAATCAATCATTTATGTTAATAAATCTGAATGGCTGCGTCGTAAATCATTCCATGGTTTATGATAAATGTTTTAAAATTGACTCTCTCTTCTCTCTCTCTCTCTCTCTCTCTCTCCTCTCTCTCTCTCTCTCTCTGCAAATAGGACCGAAAATAAGTTTTTTTTTCTTTAACATTTCACTCATATTTAACTGAATAAACTGCGATTTGATATCGGCTGTCGACTTAATTTTTTTAGAGCAAATCTCTACTACTTTAGACATCAAGTGTCAGTTGGTATGATATATCAAACTTGTTTATTTTATTTTTTTAAGAATGATTATATATCGAGGGTTTTTGCGCAATTGTGTATTTTAATTGTCGTGTTTCGTCTAGCGAAATAATCTGCAAATGAAAACTTGATGGAGTTGCATGTAGATATCTTTCATATTCTCAAAAAGGTAGAGAGAAAATAGAAATGGAAAATGAAATTCTGATGCAGTATTCGAGCACCGCAATTCATCTTGTACGAAAATCGTCATGTTTTAACAATGGTGAAAAGTGATGTGAAACATTGCGCTAATAAAATAAACTATGCAGAAACGACGTTGGTGTTCTAAATTTCAAGAATGTCTTTCTAACAAATAGAATAAAATGAATTCAAATACATTTTGTGAATATGACTGCGACCCTGTGAGAGCTGTTACCATAGAACTGTCAGCAATTCAAGGAAAGCCCTACATCGGTTTCAGCTTTTCCTATGCATTAAAAAAAAGATATTGTGAAGCCTATCCGATTTCTTTTTGCAGTCTCAGCAATATGATTGGGTGACAGAGTTCTCTGGTTTCATTCATATTGTATATATTATATATATATATATATATATATATATATATATATATATATATATATTAGTCACTTAACACCTGATTCATTTATCACATAATACCACAGGTGAAAAATAAGAGACGTGGTGTAGGTCCTGAACGGTTTTGATTTTATTCCCAAACCATTGACGAAGGACTGATACACAGTATTAGAAGTCACTAATATATAATACTACTGACGAACATGCACACATTTGAGACTGTAGATCCTCCTACAGGCGGATCTAAGGCAGTACGAGCAACTGTTTTTGTGTTGTAAGGTTCTTTTTGGTTTTGGTACATAGTCATTTTTTACCGCTTCTAAATCACTGTTCGATACACTGTCAGGATATTTCAGTTTCTTGCCTGTATTCCTAATGTTATCCATTTCCACATCTATATATTCACGGCTACATACACGTAATGCTCTTAAAAACATTGATGTAAACACGGATTTCTTAACCTTATTGCTTTGTCCAGAATAGAAATGCACAAATGAAGAATATTAGTAAGTTTTCTGTAAACGCTGTATTTAAACCCATTATGTACTATATTTCTTCGTATGAGGACATCCAAGAAGTGTAAGCATCCATCATTTTCCATTTCCATAGTAAAAAAAATATTTACATCTTCGTTCCCTAGCCATACACAAGTTATGTCGGCAGCATATTTGAACAATATTACATTCCGTGGAATTAGGTTGTTAGATATTTTCTTTACCAAATCATTCCATATATAGGTTACTTAGCACTGGGGACAGAGGGTGTTGCCATCGCCCTACCAAACTTTTGTGAGTAAAGTTTACCAATAAATTTAAATTTACAATCTTTCACGCAAAATTTAATCAGTTCATTCGAAGTGCAACATCAAAACTCACAAGCTTAGATCCACTATTAATCTGTACACTATTTAATTTATTATTCTTGATATTGGCGTTAGAGATGATACCTACCAAGCGGTCAAGGATGTCCACTAAGTACCAAGCGAGATATACATAAGGAAACAGTGGTGTGTTTGTACATGACAGTGAGAACAATGATGCGTTCAACTGGGACGGGCAAAAAGGCTTGTATATTTTGATAGCGCACTGGAGAGGAATATCATGGAATCTAGCTTTTAAACAAAGCACAATTATAAGGTTGGTTACAAAGATTCAGATTTTTCAGCAAGAAAAATAACTATTAATCTAACTAGGAACAATCATTAAATGCATTATTTTGACGGGTGGGATGCAAATTAGTGTCCATTTAGGAGACGGATAAAAATTAAATTAAATTCTGAGTTTATATTAGTGTCCTCAAAAGATGGACATGTCTTCAATTTAATAGAAGAAATAAGATTCTCGGACAAAATTTACTTCATTGGTATATAACATTTATTAATGTGTTTTATATTTTATGGAATTATTTTCTTCCTCTTGTTTTAAAATCTAATATTTTTTTTAGTCTCCTACGTACCATACATCGTTAGCCCTCTGGAGAACCATATCTGTATTTATCTCAACTTTTTTATGGTAAAATATAGGTCACTTTCTCCTGTGATGAAAGAGATACGTGAACGATCAATTGATTAATGAAAAAATACATGCACTAGAATGCAGGAATAAATCCAGAAGTTGTGCCTTCAATAATACCAACAATTAAATGCTATGCTCGGTCATCAAGAGACGCAGCAAATCCGGGAACATGAGTTTCTCCTTTCTGGGAAATCAATGAGACTGGATGATAACCTGAATATCGTATCCCAGAATAAGAAAAGGGTCAAAATTAATCATTTGCGTTAAGGAGAGACTCCAGGTTCTCACACACAGAGAGAGAGAGAGAGAGAGAGAGAGAGAGAGAGAGAGAGAGAGAGATCGGCTGAAGACCCAAGACCTTGATGACTTCAACTCGTAACCTGAAGAGCGCTTGGGTTCATACACACAGAAATGATATATTTGACATATTTTGTTGACGAGAAGCTGAAATGTCATTCCTTGTGGCGTATTTGTTAACTTTGATTGTATAGTTTTGTTCCTCTGTGTGCGTTTGAGTGATTTTGGTGAAATCAAAGCGATATTTTAAATATATTCACCCAATTTTAGATTGATATTGAAAGACAATATTAATGGGACCGATACAATTCCAAGGTATAGATCGCATAGGCCTCTCTCTCACTCTCTCTCTCTCTCTCTCTCTCTCTCTCTCTCTCTCTCTCTCTCTCTCTCTCTCTGTCTACAGGCTTTTTGATACTTCTCCAATATTTGATCCCAGTTAACGAACGCGAAATAACGGCAGTATAAACAAAGATAAAAGGCAATGTCTATAAACATCCCTTAAAGATATGTCTAACGGGTGACATAAAAAACAACAATCAAACAAACATAATTCTCTTGTCTGAGGTTAAATAAAGGAGATACGCTAACTCATGGAAGCGTAGGTGATTTTTTTTCGGAAATGAATGTCACTTAAGACTCTCCTTTTGAGACTAATGATTTAGACGATCTAACTTCACTGCTTCAAACGTCTCTAACTTCATCCATTCACCGAGGAAGAGTTGAAATATATTTAATTTAATTATATACACATAAGATATAAAGGGCTGTTCGATCAAGAAGTTGAATTCCAGTGGTAATGATTAATCATAGGATTTTCAGCGTCAATGACCTCAGCGCATCTTAAATTAAGCACAACAGAACGAAACGAAATCTTGCAACAAACTGTGTTAACTTGACTGGAAACATTGGCAAGCACACCTGTGCTTTGTCGTATTATTCAATGCAAGTTTTGTTCTCTAAGAGGATAAAAAAAACCCTTTAACTAAGAGAAACATTATAAAAGAAGAGCTTCAAAGGTTCTTTGAAGATTCTGCCTGCTTTGTAAGATTTTCCTTTGGGTAAAGACTCCACTTAAAAATAACCTATGCTATTTGAGGATAACGGAGTAATTTATTCACATAATAACACGGATTTGTAACAACATTTGTCTGTGTCAACTTGTGGTTATTATTGCTGTATACAACAGCAGAGTGTAATTATCAAGATAGTGTTCTTCCAATCTTTTTTAATATGGAAATCCCGTTAGTTCTTCAGTTTTGGTTAAAAAACCTTTTTAGGGTTTTATTTCATACTATTATTATGAATTACCTTTTAATTATAGTTATACTGGTTTTATGACAATATAAGGAAGTAACTGCAGTGAATGTTTGTATGTATTTTATATGTTTTATTAGGCTCAAATATCAATCCAAAGTATCCATGCTGACTGCTACATTGCAAAAATCATTAGTAAACCTTGCTAGAAATTCGTCTAAAAATGGTTTTTTATTCTTTAAAAAAACAGTGATGGAAACTCATCCCAAGGAAAGGTCTTTTAAATCTCGAGGAAAAGCGTTTCTTAGATCCCAAAGGATTTTCTTGTATCATCGTTTTCTAAGTTTTGATTTTGGGCGAAGTCGAGTCAGAATCGCTCGATGTCTACCAGAATTGTTTGATTGTAGGTTGTGAGGAAACAGTTCAGCAAAAGATGTTTTTCTTAAGTGAAATAGAAAAAAATATAAATATATAAGGAAAGGGAGGTTTTGGATGAGATCTGGGAAAAATACTGAAGTCCTTCGGTTACACACACACACACACACACACACACACACACACACACACACATATATATATATATATATATATATATAATATATATATATATATATATATTATATATATATATATATATATATATAT
>NC_061109.1:63878816-63891316 GCF_015104395.2 Macrobrachium nipponense
CGGGAGGTGTTGTCTCTCAAAAAATTCATATATTAAGTTTGAAAGGAGAGGTGATAAAGGGTTACCCATGGCCATACCAAATATTTGTTGGTAATATTCTCCATTAAAAATAAATCTGCAATCACAAATACATAACACTTAATTAAGGAAATTATGTGACTAACGGACATAGGCAATTCATGCAGTACAAGTTCATTACTTAAATATTCTAGCACAGAGTCAATAGGGACTTTTGTAAACAAAGAACATACATCAAAACTGACAAAAATATCGCTAGGGTTTAGTACAATGTTTTTTCATTTTTCCACAAGATCAAGAGAATTCCAGATGTGTGAATTAGATACAGTTCTTAGTAGCGGGGATAACAGTTTAGTAAGATATTTAGATAGTTTATAAGCAATTGATCCTACAGTACTAATAATTGGGCGCATAGGTTTGTTTTCCTTATGAGTTTTCACTAGGCCATATAAATAAGGTAATGAGGGACACTTTACAGTTAACTTACACAAAAGTTCTTTTTTATCTTTAAGAATTTGTTTGATATTGATATTAAAGTTTTTTATTACTTGGTCCAACGGATTTTTTGCGAGTTTTTTGTAAGATATTTCATCCTCTAGTAAAGTATGCATGCGTGATATGTAGTCAGTTTTGTCAAGAACCACTAAACTATTGGATTTATCAGCCTTGGTAATGTGTAAGCTATTATCATTCTTCAATTCTTTTAAACTTTTTCTGTAGCGAGCGGGGAAGTTATTTTCATGATAGGCATGCGTAGCACTATATGTCATGCCTTTGATAGAGTCTAAATGATTTTGTGGTAGGTCACAGTATTTTTCAAACTTATATAGAGATGTCGTCGCTATTGATAAAGCTGAGGGTTGGTTACAAATGAAGAAAGACAACCCAAAGCCTAATGCGCGCACTGCATTATCACTTATTTGTTTGCTCGATAAATTCACTACACAGTCACTCCTAGCATTATTGGTCCAATCACTGTCGTTGATAAGGTTGTTTAATTTTCTGTCCAGTTTTCTATTCCCGCTGGTTAGAAACACGCATTAAGGCAAGAAATATATGGAAAACTTCATAGAACTACAGACACTTTGATTAGAAAACTGGACAGAAAATTAAAAATTAAAAGCCAAAATAAAACTGAAATTAATTTCCATTGACATTAACCTTTCAATTTTTATTACCCTTTTATTTATCCGATTCTGCGCAGAGTTTAATCACCAGGCAAAGTATTCTAGATTAAGATCAAAGCTGAATATTAAAGCTGAAGATATGGGGCGGAGGATTAAAGCTGTAGATTCAAGCTGAAGATTTGGGGCCGAGGATTAAAGTTGAAGATTTGGGGCAGAGGATCCAAGCGGTAGGTTAAAGCTGAAGATTTGGACTGGACTACTGGGCGGAGTATTCCAAGCTGAAAATTTGGGCAGAGTATTTAAGCTGGACCAAGACTGATGTTAAGCACTATCCAACTTCACGAAGGCTTATCACTTACCAGTCTTTTAACCAAATTAAAGTTTTCCTGCAACAGACCTGGAATAAAAACGCAGCTGAAAAACTTTATTTTTTGAAAGGTTGCTACCCTAGCTTTTAGTTTGTACTTTAGCTGTGTATAGTTTTGGGCACTATTAATCTACCTCTGCTTGCTCTTTCTGATATTTTTAGCTCCATGATGTTTTCGGCAATTCCTTCTATCTGTTTCCATGCCTGTATTATCATGTAGCGTTCTCTTCTCCATTCTAGACTATATTAAGGATTGTAGTCTTTCCCAGTAGTCAAGATCCTTAACTTCTTCTATTCTAGCTGTAAAGGACCTTTGTACATTCCCTATTTGTGCAATATCCATTTGATAGTGTGGTTACCATATCAAATTGCAATATTCAAGTGAACTACGAACATATGTTTTATAAAGCATAATCATGTGTTTAGCTCTTCTTGTTTTGAAGTGCCGTAACAACATTCCCATTTTTGCTTTACATTTTGCTATTTTATCATTGCATAACATATTCCTATTCAACATCACACCAAGGTCTTTAACTGCTTCCTTATATGTGATTGTCTTATTATTAGGTCCCCTATATGCGTATAGCTTTCCTTCTCTGTATCCATAATTTATTGATTCAAATTTATCAGAGTTAAATGCCATCCTATTTACCTCTGCCCAATTATATACTTTGTTAAGGTGTCTTTTTAGTGCGTTCCTATCTTCATCACAAGTAATTTCTCTACTTATTCTTGTGTCATCGGCAAAACTACTCACTACCGAGTCCTTAACATTACTGTCTATGTCTGCAATCATAATAACAAACAGTAATGCAGCTAACACCATACCTTGTGGCACACCGGATATTACCTTAGCTTCATCCGATTTCTCATCGTTTGCAATAACTATCTGTTTTCTATTGTGTAAAAATACTTTTAACCATCTTCCTACTTTATCCATTATATTATGTTTTCTATTTTTTTTTTCGCTAATATATTATGATCTACCTTGTCAAAAGCTTTTGCAAAGTCTAGATAAACCACATCTGTTTCATTTCCACTTTTCATATTTTTGTATATGTTCTCACGGTGGACTAACAGTGGGGTTTGTGTACTTTTTCCGGGTACAAAACCATGGTGTCCTATATTAAACAAATTATGTTTTTATCAAATGTTTCATAATATTTTCCTTCATTACTCTTCCATACACTTTCATAGGCCTGTAATTACTTGCCTTTAGTCTTGATCCACTTTTGAAAGAGAGAGAGAGAGAGAGAGAGAGAGAGAGAGAGAGAGAGAGAGAGAGAGAGAGAGAGAGAGAGGCATTTATTCATATATACCTCACGTACAATTCTGGACACTGAAAGGCTAAAGGAGAGAGGACAATTTGTTCCTATTGTAGTGTATAGTATTTTTTCATCGTGGTCCTTTGTGGGAAAGTACTTGGCCGTTCTTTTAATAACAGAGAAAGCTAAAAGAAATAAAACGTCCTCACTCTCAGGTTCTTGGCCGAATATCAGCCTCCCGTGCATCCTGCTGTATTCAAAGTGTTTTAAAATCCTTTTGCTCTTATGTTTTTCATATGTACATCTCAGTTAACGCCCCTATTTAGTAGAGGCATCAGCCAAGGAATTAGGTGTAGAGAAGGGTCTAACCCTCAAGAGAAAGAGGAATCACCTCTATCAAGGGGATGGATATAGAATTGAAATGAATAAACACTCTCAATTATATAAGTACATAATCAAGGCAAATTCATACTGATTGCTAGCATGATGACTGTGCTAATTTACGTACATAGAGAGAGAAACAAAGATTACAGAGAGAGAGAGAGAGAGAGAGAGAGAGAGAGAGAGAGAGAGAGAGAGAGAGAAGGGCGAGGGGTGTTGGGTGAAAAGGAATGATTGAAATTATTCAAATAACACTATCTTGTAAATAAAAATAAGTATTTTATAGATAAGACTATGATTAAAGTATATTATTTCATAAAACCACTCATGATAATTGATTTGCTAAAACAACAGATCAATAACCGCACGTAAACAGAGAAGAGCAAACAAAATGTTAAAAGATGAAATCATGACTGTCCTTGTTCATTTTCAGAGAGGGTGGGTGGAGGACATTTTTTCAGAGCCCTAAAACTTGTATCACGAGGTGGCAGGTACTTGTACTTGAATAAATTAATATTTAAGACCCTTCGTTTGCTTTTAATACGGATGGTCTGACGGGCATCATCTTCTGAAGGGATAAATATTGGTGGCTTCAAGAGAAGGGGGGAAAACGGGATCCAAGGAATGGAATTGTATGACGTCATTAACCTCTGAGAAATCTCTGTCCCGGAGGAATTCAATTTCATTCTTGTGGCATTGCTGAATGATCAACTCCCGCCGGTTGTGTCGCACGAAGTAGCTTACCGAAAGGGGAGTATATGAAAGCGTGAAATACAGAACAGAGAGGGTTTTTTATTGGAATGGTGACCATCTGACATTTCTGGACGTCTAGGTCAATTGGTATAGTATTTTGTCCCCACCTCACAACCCAACACTTATAATTAATTTATTTATTTTCTAAAGTGGCGTGAAGAGAGTTATCTATATTACTTCTGATCAAATGTGCACACTTCACCAGCTCAGAAGAGAGAGAGAGAGAGAGAGAGAGAGAGAGAGAGAGAGAGAGAGAGAGAGAGTTCATTAGCTCTGTTAGTTGTTTTTCCCCGCTTAATGTAGTAGCTCACCGACATAACGGAAAAAAGCCGTAATGGATATTGCACTATGTACATTAATTACTAATTGAATTGCAAATCATTTGTAAGGATTCTAAAACGTTTTAGCATCTGACTGAAGTCTAAATGATTAATGTGAAATTGAAGCAACTGGTCAACTCATCAATAAACAAATTACTCAATGTAGATTGAGGAAGTAAAAGGTTGGACGATGAATGAAAAAGTCAAACATCTATTTTTTCATTTCTGTCGCTATTAAGCATTTTATTTGATCATAGGCTCCGTGCTGTTGTGCTGCCTTTATGTATTTATTATTCTCATAATTATCATTAATTGTTACGCACCAGTCAATCACGACGACCAGCAAAGTGATTCGACAAAGATTTATATATTTATTTTCTGCTGTTTTCATTTTCCCTTTTACAAACTTTTATCGTTTGTGATCTCTTTAGTTTCTCTAGCGTGATGTAAAACGCAATATTTATGCAAATATTTTAAAGAAAACTGCTTCCCATCTGAACTGGTCTTTAAGACACTTCGCATGCTTTTAGACAAGTACTTCTCGCTAAGAATGACTAATTTTAATGTTCCTATAATGAATTTTTATCATAGGTTCCCTTTTTTATTAGATGATGCTTTTAGGAAAACATTTTCCCACCATATCCAAAATAAGTTTGGAGCTATTAAGGTTCATTTGATTCTCATTAATCCTGTTACCATTGGGTCATTATTCAAGTTTAAAGATCGTTTGTGCCCTTATATGTCCTCCGGGTGTGTGTATAGCTATAATTGTCCTAAATGTAATTTAGGAACTTATATTGGATCCACCAGGAGGCTTCTGAAGGTATGCATAGATTCACATCGTGGAGTAAGTTATAGGACAGGCAGCAAAATTGCAAACCCAGAGTTTTCTAATATTAGAAATCATTCGAAAATATGTAAAACCTCCATTGAAAACAAGGACTTTACAGTTGTAGGACGAGCTTCCAACAGCCACGATTTGACAATCTTATAATCGTTAATGATTAAACGACTCGTCCCCTTGTTGAATAGCCAAACCTCTGCTGACATACTGTACCTTTCTTAGTTTCTTCCATTTATCTCCAGTCTTGGCATTGCCGCTGAATAGGTTGGTCCAGTTTTACTTTACTTGAATATGTCTTATTATTTTTTTTGTTTCATTCGTTTTTTTTTTACTTATTTTAATAATTTTTGTCCTCTGTTTAGTTTACTTTTTTTGTTTTTAAAGGTGTCTTTTTAGTATTCTTAATATTTTAAGTTTTGTAATCATTGTGCAACTTTTAAATCTCAAATTCTTAGCTTTATTGTAATTTATTTTATGCTATCTATTTTGTACAGCTCTCGAAAATGTAATGAAGACATTACAAAACGTCGGAAATAAATTGACCCTTTTATCAAGTCTTTATGTCCTTCTCCTCATTGATGTATATCCGGCTGTGTCCACCGCTGTTTGGATATATATATATATATATATATATATTATATATAATATATATATATATATAATATATATATATATATATATTATATATATATATATATATATATATATATATATATATATTGATATGTAGACAATATATGTACGTATATTTAAACATGCATATGAACGCATCCGGACAGATATTCCGTTACAAATATTCAAAATTGCGTCCAAGAAAACGAAAAATTATAAAAATGCAAAACGAAGTGAATCCAGCAACGCTCACTCATTTCAGAGGTGGAATGTTTTCGTAAAGAGTTTTCTCATTCTTTTGTTGAAAAACGTTCATGAATATTTCAAGAGAGAGAGAGAGAGAGAGAGAGAGAGAGAGAGAGATGAATTGAACTGTCAAACGCTTAAACAGCCAGCTAGTCAGGCAAACAAACAAACAGTCGTGGGAAGAGACCATCAAGTTTTAAGCATGTTATTGTTGTCGTTTCACATTTGTATACAAACGTGGAAACGCGTTCTTTTGTTGTTTTAAGAGAACGCTTATACTAAAGAATGAGGTTCGTATTGTTAAGGAAATTACTAAATCTTTTATATGGATAAATATATTATTATATAAAAATAAAATTCTTAATTACTTGTATATGAATACGAATATTAATATATTACTAAAATTCTTAATTTATTAGTATAAGTAACTATTTTCAGGCCATCCTCTCTCTCTCTCTCTCTCTCTCTCTCTCTCTCTCTCTCTCTCTCTGCTTTATGTCGTTTACATTTTTTGTGCATTCTTTAACGCCTCTATCATAGAGTTTAATGCTTCATATTTGTATCTTTAGCTGAAGTGAGAATGTTTAGATCCTTTTGCTCTACCTCTATTTAGTCAATTGAATCCTTTAGTTGACCATTTCTTTTTTTATGTCAATAATTATAGATGAATAAGTTGTAAGACCCTTTGTTCAAGTAAGTAAATTCTATTCTCAATACATTTCCTTTCTGCAATTGTATTAAAATATCCTCTCTCTCTATTTCTCTCTCTCTCTCTCTCTCTCTCTCTCTCTCTCGTGCTATAAATTTTCGTTTGCAGGTATGGTCATGTCAATGCTTATCAATGCAATCCCTCATGAAATAATTGCATTCCGCATGACAGACGAAATCTTGATGATTGGCCCATTTGCTTTTACCTACAAGTAACCCGCTTCTAAGCGGGAAGTTTCTCCAGATAATACCAGCCCCTCCGGTCTCTTCTCATACCAACACCCAATCCACCTCCACCTCATCACATTGTCGTCAATTATTCCCAATTGCAAGTTCTCCGGATTACTCCAAGGGCGCATGCGCGCAATGGTCCCTCTTCTGAGAGATGAGCGTACAACCATTAACTTTAATAAGCATTACGTTTACGTAGTCATTATTGGTTTACTCGTTACTTGCGGTAATCTTCTTATTTACATTCGCAGGATGCGGGATTGCACAACTTCTTGGCTAAAATTGTGCCGATTCGTCTTTCGAGAGTTGCTTTGGATATGCGTCATTTAAAAGCACAACTTTCAGTGGCTTACTCTTTCAAGGGTACATGCCTTCTGTGGTCCTTTCTTCTGTTTTGTATTCTCTGGCCTATTCCCGTACGGGAGTAATGCCGTCAGTGCACCTCACGCTTTGCACTGTAGGCATTACTTAAGGTTCTACGTTGCGTCCCTTCGGCCCCTAGCTGAAGCCCCTTTTATTCTTTTACTTTACCTCAGTTCATATTTTTTTTCTTTCTTCCATTTTACTTCCCACACTCTCCTAACAACTGTTTCTTAGTCCAACTGCGAAGTTTTCCTCTTAGTACACCTTTAGAATCCTTTTCATCCCAATTTCCCTTTCTGCGCGGAATGACATCTTCAGTCCCATTCCAATATCTAGCTTGTTTTTGCTGTTTTCTTTGAGATCGTAATATTTTCTCTTTTATCATTTCTCACTTAACATGATAGGGTCAAAATCAGTGCTTTCTTTTCACTTCCTGTCAAATGTCTGAAGATATTGATTATCATTTCTTGAACAGAATCCGAGAAATTAAAATTGGTGTCCAGTTTCCACAATTATGCAGTATGGTTGAATTAACTTCAGAAATGGCGTCTCTTCATTGGCTTTTCTATTGCATTATTAAACCGTTGTTTTTATTAATAGCAGTCATTTGTGATCATTATTGCCTTGACTATTTTCATATTATTTAGAATTTTTATATGCCCGTATGTCTACCTGTTTTACATTGCTAGATACAAAGGTATTTCCTCATTTTTTAACTTCATCATTTATTTTACCTTTTGTCAATCTACAGTGTTATGATTTATTTTTCAATACCGATCGCTATGGTAGTATTATAAAAACCTTTGATATTTTTTTCCTTTTTTTCTGTTTCAAGCATAGATATGTTATAAAAGTCATACTGAAATAAATTGCAATAGCAAAATCCCGTAACTATAATGCTCGTAGAGACAGGTAAATATTGTTTGATTATGATTTCAAAACAAAATCAGAACAAAAGGCATCAGTATGTATACAAAAAGTCATTCATTATTAATAAAGTTAATTCCCGGTCGGCTGTCATTCGTTGACCAAATCAGAATGAAAAACCCGTCATTACATTATATTTTCAGGAAGCAACAAAAACGACTCCACAAATAAATAGTGAGCGAGAGTCATTTTCATCGGAAAGTTCATTCAGAAATGCAGATTAATTTATTCCCAACCCCCCTCCCCCCGAATGTAATATGTCAGGTGTTGAGCCCTGTTATGTTATATTTAAAACATTTGTGAAAGTAAGAAAGACAGACATACAAACACGGATACGTAATTTATGAAGATATCCTGAGTGCATAGAATATTCAAATGGTATAATGTTTATATGCAAGAATATTATAGTATTACAACACTTTGCTTGTTTTTATTACAATATAACTATTGATTGCCCTCACTGTGATTTATTTTATATTCACTATATCTCTTCCATTAGAGTTTCTTGCCTAACAAAGGGAAGGTTGAAATCTTATACTAAAGCTATTGAGACAAACGCTGCACTCGACAATAATTTGTTAGTGCATTTGCTCAAAGAACTGGTTTCCAACTAACTTCTAAAGATCACCGACGGTTGATTTATTCACATAGCAGCTTTCTGTATTGCTGCATGAAGCTCATATTTAGTTTTGGTTTTCCTTCTTACAGCTGCTGACGTAGCAATAACTCTCAATGTAATGTAAATTGTTCTTGGAAATACAATGTTATTCATAAACACTAAGGGACTTCTCTGGGCTTAATAAAAGGCTACAAAGAAATGGGTCCGGCAAGCAAGCTATTTATTGACATTTCTAGAGCCACTTTGGCTCACTTTCCCCTTTTCTTGTAATGGATTTCCGACCAAAGGAAACGCATTGGAGCAGAAAAGCTTCTCTGAGGCCATAAACATCCTCCAGTGTTGACATTTTCTGAGTCTGATCAACCTGTAATTCCGGACCAGGATTTATTTTCCCTTTCATATTTATTGCCTGGCAATTTATATTTGTTTATGCAGTTGATTATAATGTTTTTCCCTACAGTAATAATCCTTTGGTAATAATGATGGTAATGACGATTGCCCTTTCAAATAAGTGGGAATGAATAACATTTAAGATAATATTTCAATATTTTTCTCTTCAGGTGTGTCAACAACAAAAGCTAAGTTTATAATATGAAAACTATATATGCATGCTATATTTCATAAAGGATGTTTCTCTTTTCCCTTTCAAAACATAAATTCCTTATCTGACGTGATTCTTCATTTATGCAAAATTTAAAACAGAACTGAATCAAATGTAAATCGTTTAATCACTTGCCTTGTGTTCTCCAAATACTCTTTATTAGGAGTCAACTTTTATATATAACAGGTTTCCTTTACAATATTAATGTATATTTCCTCATTGATTTAAACAATTCTCTCTCTCTCTCTCTCTCTCTCTCTCTCTCTCTCTCTCTCTCTCTCTCTAACTAAAAGCCATTCTTCAATTTCCTGTGTGCAATAAAAAGTTTATGCAATGTCGGAATTGTCAATTAGGCTGCCTCCTGACAGGAAATAAAAGATAATGACCTATTGACCTCTCACACAGAACCTGCACATAAAATCATTCATTTTCAATTCTTATTTAAAACTCTTCGTAATTAACATTCATGCTATCTATGCCTTTGCACGTAATAAAGCATTAAATATTTTTTGTGATTCCTTTTAAGATTAAAATTTGGTTTTAAGACAAAATGCTTGCCATAACAATGCTCACTTTTGCATCTTTCAATCTTTTTTGTCCCCTATCGATTACAGTAGACCTCATTTTTTTCTGCAACCTGATGGAAAAGCAATATTTTGTGCTTCTTCTTCAGCCATGAGGACCGGGCAGTTGCATGACGTAATTTTGAATACGTTTGTCGCATTCGTAATATAGAACAGGGAATCAATTAACAAAAAGTTGCGACAGCAAATCATTGGAATAAAACATGGATTGAGAATTTTCAGTTCGTTCTTCCCGATTTTTCAGCATTCCATAAATTATTCGATTTCACGATTTATCATATCTCTTTACGAGTACCACATAAGAATACGTTCGACTATGACACTCGAGGCACCGCTCTGGAGAGGAAATTCGTCATCAGAGAAGTAGTATAATGAAAAAGCCTCAGACTGTGCAGTATGTTGGACTCTCACTCTTGGCAAGAGTTTCAGACAAATTAAAATCATGTTTTCTCAGGGATGATGGAGTTGCACAGAATTCCTTCTCCCGGAGGAGATAAAAGTCAGAATTTTCAATTTGACGCCTTTGCTTTTTAGGCAGATTCCTCCCAAAGAATATTCCAGCCTTCCTCTCTTTGAAGTATGAGAGAGAGAGAGAGAGAGAGAGAGAGAGAGAGAGAGAGAGAGAGAGAGAGCAAGGAACTTTGAAAAGGGATCCTGAAGTGAGTACAGGACATTACTCTCTCTCTCTCTCTCTCTCTCTCTCTCTCTCTCTCTCTCTCTCTCTTCAACTTTAGTGAAATATCATAGCCATCTATATTGATGCCCTAGCTCAGAGGCAAAGTACATAGGTGGAGTTATAAAAGTGTCATTTTTGGGATTCAAAGTATTATGGCGCAAATAACACAATCTTGTAGTATTCATGGTATGTAAATATATATTATTTAAGTTTTTACACAAATCAAAATATTACTTTACTATTTTGACATAACTTTTCATATACTTGCTTTTATAGATTATTTGGCATTTTCGCTCACTGACTGTTACGAACCGAGAGAGGTCCGCTTCAGGTTCGATATGAAATAAACAAAAAAAATTCAACACCAACAGTTGACACTGGGAATACGAATATAGAAAGAAACACTAACACAACAAAGGTTTATTTACAAGCTTACTAACAAAGAGAAATGCAGAATGGTACCTCCTATTCACATAAAAAGGTAAAATCTTACACTGCATGAACTGGGGGAACAGTGAGGAAATGTTAATACTTGCTGGCAAGTTTCAGCTGACAGAAATTAATGCTCGAAGAGATGGCTTCACAATAGGAGAACTATACTTCAGACATCTTCTTGACACTGTATTGCAAAAAACAATGTCTACTTTTAATACTTAAAGGGCAGGAACTTCTCTAAACCTCTTGCAAAACGTTTCTTCTCTGAAGTCTTGCTCTACGTCGAAATAACTCGGTCGTCCACTCCTGACGACGACTTGATCAGAATTCGACCAAACTCTCTCGAGCGACTTTCCTCTCTGATCCTTCGTAGGTTTCTTCTCCTCTTATCTCTCTCGAATGATCTCCGCTGCTGATCTCTAACTGATAATCAGATCTGTGGCTCTTACTGATGATCTCTTTCTCTGTGACTAACTGATGATCTGCTTTCTCCTAAATCGTCCATCGTATTTATATGGTGACCTGGGGGCGTGGCCTAAGGGGGAACGTCACAGACTCCGGAGATTACTAGAACTTCCTAGAAGGATCTAGACGAGGTATTGCATCAGAAATCGCAGCGTTTCTCACGACACTTCGGCGCCTGTCAAGATCCACAAAACTCCTCCCGATTCTAGAACCATCATGAGAACAGGCACCTCCAACAACATGCGCGAATACCTACGTGCTGCAGAACTTCTCGAAGATGCGTTTTCCTTTCCTTTTTCTTTCTTTGCTATAAAGTAATTACCATTACACTGACCAAAATTATGACAATCATTAACAACTAATTTATAGTGAACCCATCAATTTTATTTGAGAACCAGATGTTGATGAGAAATGTGCTGTTATCATCATTAGTATTAAAGTTGAAGTTTAACCATAGTAGTGATAAGATGAGAAAGCAGATGAGTCGTTAAATAGACTAAGCAACGGGGCAAAAAATCCTAAATTACCAAGAAAAAATAAACTTCACAAAGTATTAATGTGTTAATTACAGACTAGTGAATCAATTAACAAATCTCTCTCTCTCTCTCTCTCTCTCTCTCTCTCTCTCTCTCTTAATTCAGTTATTCAGTCAGGAGGTTCATCCTCTCAAGGACTGAATCTTATCATATCATCACCCATTTTCCTTCAGCGGAAGAACGAACTGAGGCAGAAAGTTAATTATCTCAGTGAGAAAACAGGGCTGGTCTAATAAAGGTTTTTTTCTACCAATATATCCACTCTTTGAGGGGATTAATCTGCAGCTAAATAATTAATAAAAAAAAGTTGCATTCCTCTCATTTGTTATATTTATGAACTTCCTATTCTGGGAGATGTTTTCAGTTTTCAGTATTCTATATTTATTTATAAATAAATTTCCCAAACAATACAAAGAGAGTTA
>NC_061109.1:63901316-63920734 GCF_015104395.2 Macrobrachium nipponense
GGGGGAGATTAAGGCGTATGAGGGTGGGAGATTGAGGTCTTTGCAGTTGGAGGATTAAGGTGCATGGAGTTGGGAGAGATTGAGGCGAATGGTGCTTGGGGAAATTGAGGTGTGTGGGGATGGTGGTTGAGGTGTATAGGGTAGGGGGATTGAAGTGTATGGGGTTGGGGGATTGAGGTGTTTTGGTTGAGGGGTTGAGGTGTATGGGGATGGGCGATGAAGTGCATGCAGGTGGGGTGACTGAGGTGTATGGGGTATAGGAGGATTGAGGTGTATGCGGGTGGTGGATCAAAGTGCATAGGGGGGAAGATTGAAGTTTTATTTCTGTGGGGAATGAGGTGTATGGGTACGAGGGGGGATTTAGGTGAATGGGATGGGGGATTAAGGTGTATGTGGGTGGAGATGGATGTGCATAGGGTGGGGAAGATTGAGGTGTATTGGGGTGAGGTGTATGAGAGTGGGGGAACTGAGGTGTATGAGTGTTGGACGATTGAAGTGTATGGGTTTAGTGGTATTGAGGTGTAATGGGGTGGGGGGGAATTAGGTGGGGGGGATGTACGTGTATCGGAGTTTTTGGGCGGGATTGAGACGTATGGCGGTGGGGGACTGAGGTACTTGGGGGTGGGTTCAGGTTGCCGTTCTTAAACAGAACAACATCCTTCCTTTGAAAAAATGATAGACCCGTTCCTGAGAGAGAGAGAGAGAGAGAGAGAGAGAGAGAGAGAGAGAGAGATTCCTTGAAGGCGAGTGAAGGACTTAAAAGCCTTCAGAGAAGGCAAATGGGAGTCATGGAAGCAGAAAGGACGAAAAATAGTTTCCATGCAGAACCAAGCAAAGTCTCTCATTCTCTTTTCAGTGATTGAAGTAAAATGGCACATTCTCTCTTGGTTCCACTCTTTTATTTCGACCTATTTCTTATTAATGGAAGGGAAGGGTACACTGGTCCTTTTTTACAATTAAAAATGAAACAATGGGGTATAATGACTTTAGGAGATTATTTTTCTTTCGACAAATGGCAATGGTGAAAGGAGTTGTAATATTTAGCTAAGCAGAGAGAGAGGTGCTGCCTTGCAGTCTTACTTTTTAGTAAAAGACCAAATTCACCGCCAATTAAAGTGGAAACTGCTGCCTGCTTTGCAGGTGGACAATTGAGTAAAAGGCGAGGCCCACCGCCAATAACTGTGGTTGATGTCTTTCACTCTCCATTTCCTTCGGGAATGATAAGCACAATAGCTATTAACCCTCGTGTCGTCAAATTATTCCATATCCATATTAAACTTTAAAACCAAATGCGTTTCCATTTCTGTCCCCCATCCGAACTCCCAGCATCCATATATATGTTAATGGGGCAGGTCACGCCACCTGCCTAACTGCCAGAGAGAGAGAGAGAGAGAGAGAGAGAGAGAGAGAGAGAGAGAGATAGAGAGAGAGAGAGAGAGAATGTAATGTAGTCCGGAACAGATCGAATAGGGGCATGATTTGATATAGATATCTTTCACAGATTAACATGAATGAGGTGAAATTTAGTCAGCCAGTTCTCCAAAACACCAATCATTAATTAGTATCTCATGTTAACAGATCACTCAAAATAAAACAATAAATTATTTTTAAACGGTGTCGTTTTTCCGATAAACGTGCTTTGTACGACTTTGAGAACTGTCTCCCAAAAACACAGAGTATATTGTTTTTGATATAGACAACTATACCAGATAATCATAAGTGTAGTGTGCCCTTTATAACACCTTTATGTATTATTCAAAATGTACAGTGTGTCCTTTTATTTTTAAAACGATCGCCTTTCATCATCTCCCAAGGGTACCTTTGACGGGAACTAATCGAGTTTACTCTTTTTTGTGATAGACAGTAAACTATATTTTTATTACTTTCTTCTTTCTCTTTATCATAGGGAAGATAGACCTGTATGTGTTAGAGGCTGGTAAACACTCTGTATCACCTGGAGGCCTATCGTAAGTCCACTTGTTCACTTGGATGGTCAACAACTCTTGCAAAAGCGATGACATTCCTTAGGTGAGCAACAGTCAGCGACTTCATCTGATGTGACACAGGTAACTGCTAATTAGTCGTTAATCAGCATTTCACAGGTGACTCGAAAATTCAACAAGTAATGGTCAGTTGACCATTTTACTTTCTTTTCCATTCTATACCCGAAAATATAATTAGAAATTGTATGAAATATAAAGATGATTACTGAACGAAAGAGTCACCAGGTATTTCATGAGACCTTATGCCAGCCAATATATCCTCTAAAATGGTAGAATCTAGTTATACATTCCAAATAATTTCTATTCATGGAGTTATCAGAATATTTCTTATACAAAGGAAAGATCGAAGCTACAGAAAAATTAGCCTAAAAGCCAAAATAACAGTAGTGTCCTAAAAAACAGGAAAAAAATGCTCATAAATAAAAGTAGTTTTCGAATGTCATATAAGAGTATCTATATGCAAATATAGACTCGTATAACTTCCTTTGGCGCATTACATAACCAACAAAGGAGACGTTGAATGTTAGCCTCTATCTAAAGCAACTTTCGCCCAATGTGTTCTTGCTTCAACAGCTGCTCACAAATAACGGATATCCAGATGACATGATCCAGCAAGTTGTCAAAAAGAGATTAGAGGCTTTCCATAATCCGACCCCGAGGAACAACACACAAGACAAAGACAAAGAAATAGTGATATACCATCAGATACCATACAACAAACACCACGAAGATGAAAGGAAAGCCATCTTTGGTATACTGCGAAGAGGAAACCACCCCCCCCCTAGCGCCATATAACAAAAATAACAGCAAGGATTTACTGCAAACCAAACCTTACGGCCTCTTTGGTAATGAAAAATAGTACGGGCGGCCCCATCGACGGAGAAGAGGTTAAATCTGATATAGTATACAAGTTTGTCTGTGCTGACGAGCAATGTCAGTCCCCCCAAAAATGCTATATCGGACACACAACCACCACACTCAAACGTCGCATGCAGGCCCACAGAAACCAAGGAGCCATTCATCAGCACTTTGTGGATACCCACAATAAAAAACCATCATTACAAGAACTTCTCACACACCAAAATAATACACATGGAAGGCAACTACAATCGTTTATTGATATCAGAAGCAGTCAGCATCGCAATGCAACGTCCCAGCCTTAACATCCAACGTGAGGCAGACCGTTCCTTGCCCTCGTGTAGGAGGCAGACCTTCAACCGCGTGTAACAAAAACCCCCACACGCGGACAGGAGCGCACACTGACTTTCAGGTGAATTAAACTATATGTAATTAATATATATTTATGAAAAAAAAATAAAAAAAAAAAAAAAAAAAGAATGAAAAAAAAAATAATAACTATAATAACTTACTTTCAACTTTTTATATAATTTCTGTTGTTAACATATTTATTTATTTGTCTTATTTTATGTTCCACTATAGTCTTTTGTAAATACTTAAAACTAGGTATCTAGCAATTGTACTACCTTTCCGTCCTCATGACGTCACAAAACGCATGTAGGCTCATATTTGTATCTTACGGGCTGCTCTGTGAGCAAGAGCCCGTGCTGGCACAAGGCCAGCTTAATCTTAAACAACATATTTGTATCAGTACGCTTGAAAACGTCAATACGTAAAGGTTGACGAAACAGCTGTCGCGTGTAAAAATACTGGAGTAAATGGAAGAACCCCATTATGTGTCCATTAGTAACCTGAACAATGAAGTAAAGAAAATAATTAGAAAATATGAAGCAATTTCAAAAAAGCTGGTTAACAGTGATAAAGCCATTCTATTCAATGAATATATATATGTGTGTGTGTCTAGTGCATAACGTACAAATAGCGTGAGAAATCACATACATCCTCGATTATGATTTTCATTATCGACAAAACAAATAGTACGTCCATTTACGAATTTACGTAATTATACGTAAGGATTTCCAGATATAATTTTCTACGAAATAGATAGAAAGTCTTTTAAATTTGGTCAACAAATTAAAATAATATTCAATGTTCCACAAATTTGTTCTTATGATCATTACAAACAGTTTAAATATTTGAAAAATAATATTTATCATTGTTAAGGATAAATCCTATTCATTTTTCTGGAAAGGTCAACACTAAATGTAATTAGCTTCTTCGCCCGAAGAGCACTTCAGCAAAAAATATCACGCAATATTTCAATAAAAAAAAATATAACGGCCATTTTTGCAAATGTTCAATGCGTAGCTGACTTTGTGAGAGTTGCATTAGGCTACACAGAGCATCTGCATTTAAAGTTTGCTTTCAAATGGAAATCAAACATAAAATGCTCAACCAGATTCAAACGGAAATGCCATTTGATTTCACTTGAAAATATGGTTCTATTCGAAGTAACATATTTTAAAATACAAAGCTTTTGCTAATTCATATTTCATGTAAAGGACAGTAATACATTTACGTTTGCGGTTTCTATCTATTTTCGTTAAAATTTACACTTTTTTTATTTCATTATGAACGTACTAAGTTGGAACAGCCTACATTTTATTTATAATAATAATAATAATAATAATAATAATAATAATAATAATAATAATAATAATAATAATAATAATAATAATAATAATAACAACAACAACGACACACGAAGAAACACCGACGAAGTAACAGAGAGGACGGAATGGGTAGAAAAGATTAGACAATGGATGGAGCTAGATACAGAGAGAACAAAGATCCCCTCCATGAAAGCCTACAACACCAAGAAAGTAAGGGAGAAAACAAGTGAGGTCAATGAAATAATGGGGATAATACACACCACCAGTATCACAGAAACAAATAACTTAGCATATGCAGGAGCAAGATTAGTAGCAAAACTGATGGGGATACGAACACCAACACCACCAGCACAACCAACCCAACAGAAACCAAAACAGCAACCGCCTTGGAAAAGGCGCTTGGAAAAGCAAGTCGTGGTGAAAAGATCTGACTTGAGTAAACTGAAAGAGATGGTAGAAAAAAGGCTAAGAAGCAAGAAAACAAGGGAGGAACTCAACGAGAAATACAAAGTACAAGAGAGGGGACTAAACAACACAATAGAAGATGTAAAACAGAGGCATAAGGCCAAAGCACATAAGATCCAACGGTACATGAACAGGAATAAGGGATACCAACAGAACAAACTATTCGGAACCAACCAGAAAAGACTATACAGGCAACTAAGAGGGGAGGACAACCACCAAGAAATTCCTGAAGCCAAAACAAGTAAGAGACTCTGGGAAAACATATGGAACTATAAGGTATCACACAACAAACATGCAACATGGCTCCAACAAGTCAAAGAAGAAACAAGGAGAATAAAACAAAGATTCACAGAGATCACGACAGACACAGTCAGACTCCAACTAAAGAAAAGGCCAAACTGGAAAGCCCCAGGTCCTGATGAAGTCCATGAATACTGGCTCAAAAACTTCAAGGTCCTACACCCACGAATAGCAGAACAATTCCAGAATTGTATCTCAAATCACCATGCACCCAAATGGATGACCACAGGATGAACATCCTTAGTACAAAAAGACAAGAGTAAGGGAAATATAGCCAGTAACTACAGGAATAGTGGAATGGACGAAGGAAGAACTCCGCAGCATAGATAAGAAAACCTGGAAACATATGACAATACACAAAGCACTACACCCAAGAGCAAATACGGACAGACTATACATAACACGAAAGGAAGGACGGAGAGGACTACTAAGTATAGAGGACTGCGTCAACATCGAGAACAGAGCACTGGGGCAATGTCTGAAAAATAGTGAAGACGAGTGGCTAAAGAGTGCATGAGAAGAAGGACCAATAAAATTAGACGAAGACTCAGATATATACAGAGACAGGTGAATGACAAACAGATCATAGGACCGGCACAACAAACCAATGCACGGACAATACATGAGACAGACTAAAGAACTAGCCAGCGATGACACATGGCAATTGCTAGAGAGGGGAGAGCTAAATAAGGAAACTGAAGGAATGATAAAAGCGGCACAAGATCAGGCCCTTAGAACCAGATATGTTCAAAGAACGATAGACGGAAATAACATCTCTCCCATATGTAGGAAGTGCAATAAAAAAAATGAAACCATAAACCACACAGCAAGCGAATGTCCAGCACTTGCACAGAACCAGTATAAAAAGAGGCATGATTCAGGGGCAAAAGCCCTCCACTGGAGCCTGTGCAAGAAACATCAGCTACCTTGCAGTAATAAGTGGTACGAGCCCCAACCTGAGGGAGTGATAGAAAACGATCAGGCAAAGATCATCTTGGACTATGGTATCAGAACAGATAGGGTGATACGTGCAAATAGACCAGACGAGACGTTGATTGACAAAATCAAGAAGAAAGTATCACTCATTGATGTCGCAATACCATGGGAAACCAGGGTTGAAGAGAATGAGAGGGAAAAAATGGATAAGTATCAAGATCTGAAAATATAAATAAGAAGGATATGGGATGTGCCAGTGGAAATCGTACCCATAATCATAGGGGCACTAGGCACGATAATAATAATAATAATAATAATAATAATAATAATAATAATAATAATAATAATAATAATAATAATAATAATAATAATAACAACAATAATAATAATAATAATTATTATTATTATTATTATTATTATTATTATTATTATTATTATTATTATTATTATTATTATTATATAGCAGATCTTCTCAATTCTTCTTATTATCTTTTTTTTTTTTTTTTTTTTGCTGACGAGAAAAAAATATTATTATTATATTATTATTTATTATATTATTATTATTATTATTATTATTATTATTATTATTATTATTATTATTATTATTATTATATATTTTTTTTTTTACTCTATCACAGTCCTCCAATTCGACTGGGTGGTATTTATAGTGTGGGGTTCCGGGTTGCATCCTGCCTCCTTAGGAGTCCATCACTCTTCTTACTATGTGTGCCGTTTCTAGGATCACACTCTTTTGCATGAGTCCTGGAGATACTTCAGCCTCTAGTTTTTCTAGATTCCTTTTCAGGGATCTTGGGATCGTGCCTAGTGCTCCTATGATTATGGGTACGATTTCCACTGGCATATCCCATATCCTTCTTATTTCTATTTTCAGATCTTGATACTTATCCAATATTTCCCTCTCTTTCTCTTCAACTCTGGTGTCCCATGGTATTGCGACATCAATGAGTGATACTTTCTTCTTGACTTTGTGAATCAACGTCAACGTCTGGTCTGTTTTGCACGTATCACCCTATCCGTTCTGATACCATAGTCCCAGAGGATCTTTGCCTGATCGTTTTCTATCACTCCTTCAGGTTGGTGCTCGTACCACTTATTACTGCAAGGTAGCTGATGTTATTTGCACAGGCTCCAGTGGAGGGCTTTTGCCACTGAATCATGCCTCTTTTTGTACTGGTTCTGTGCAAGTGCCGGGCATTCACTTGCTATGTGGTTTATGGTTTCACTTTTCGTATTGCACTTCCTACATATGGGAGAGATGTTATTTCCATCTATCGTACTTTGAACATATCTGGTTCTTAGGGCCTGATCTTGTGCCGCTGTTATCATTCCTTCAGTTTCCTTCTTTAGCTTTCCCCTCTGTAGCCATTGCCAATTGTCATCGCTGGCTAGTTCTTTAGTCTGTCTCATGTATTGTCCGTGCATTGGTTTGTTGTGCCAGTCCTCTGTTCTTTCTGTCTTTCTCCTGTCTCTGTATATTTCTGGGTCTTCGTTTGCTTTTATTAGTCCTTCTTCCCATGCACTCTTTAGCCACTCGTCTTCACTGGTTTTCTTATATTGCCCCAGTGCTCTGTTTTCGATGTTGATGCAGTCCTCTATACTTAGTAGTCCTCTCCCTCCTTCCTTTCGTGTTATGTATAGTCTGTCCGTATTTGCTCTTGGGTGTAGTGGCTTTGTTTAGTTGTCATAATTTCCTTTCCCGGTTTTTTCTGATATATGGTGCCAGAGTTCTGCCTTCGTCCATTCCACTATTCCTGCGCTGTATCTGATTACTGGCACTGCCCATGTGTTTATGGTTTTTATCATATTTCCGGCGTTGAGTCTCTGCATATATTCTTTCCTGATCGTGTCCTTCATCTCTTGGTGTTTTATATCTCCTCCTTCCATTATTCCCAGGTATTTGTATCCTGTCTCATCTATGTGTTTGATGTTGCTCCCATCTGGTTGCTTTATCCCTTCAGTTCTCGTTACTTTGCCTTTTTGTATGTTGACTAAGGCGCATTTTTCTATTCCAAACTCCATCCTGATGTCCCCAGATACAATCCTTACAGTCTGGATTAGGGTATCTATTTCCTTGATGCTCTTACCATACAGCTTGATGTCGTCCATGAACATCAGATGGTTGATTCTGTTACCTCTTTTCTTGAGTTGGTACCCGGCATCCATCTTCTGTAGTACTTTTGTCATGGGAATCATGGCTACTACGAAGAGTAGTGGGGACAGTGAGTCGCCCTGGAAGATCCCTCTCCTGACATTAGCCTCTGCTAGTCTTATTCCAGAGCTTGTAAGTATTGTATTCCAGTTGCGCATTGTATTTTTGAGGAAGCTGAAGGTATTTTCCTCTGTCCCATATATTTCCAGGCATTCTATTAACCATGTGTGTGGCATCATGTCGAAGGCTTTCTTATAGTCTATCCATGCCATGCTTGGGTTGGTTTTCCTTCTCCTACTGTTCTTCATTACCATTTTGTCTATCAGGAGCTGGTCTTTTGTGCCCCTACACTTCCTTCTGCAGCCTTTCTGTTGGTGGGGGATGGTGTTTGTCTCCTCTAGGTAGTTGTATAGCCTTTCACTGATGATACCTGTTAGTAACTTCCACATTATTGGTAGGCAGGTGATAGGCCTGTAGTAACTGGCTATATTTCCCTTACTCTTGTCTTTTTGTGCTAAGGATGTTCTTCATGTGGTCATCCATTTGGGTGCTTGGTGATTTGAGATACAATGCTGGAGTTGTTCTGCTATTCGTGGGTGTAGGGCCTTGAAGTTTTTGAGCCAGTATCCATGGACTTCATCGGGACCTGGGGCTTTCCAGTTTGGCATTTTCTTTAGTTGGTGTCTGACTGTGTCTGTCGTGATGTCTGTGAATCTTTGTTTTATTCTCCTTGTTTCTTCTTCCTTGACTTCCTGGAGCTATGTTGCATGTTTGTTGTGTGATACCGGATTGCTCCATATGTTTTCCCAGAGTCTCTTACTTGGTTCTGCTTCAGGAATTTCTGGGTGATTGTCTTCCCCTTTTAGTTGGCTGTATAGTCTTTTCTGGTTGGTTCCGAATAGTTTGTTCTGTTGGTATCCCTTATTCCTGTTCATGTACCGTTGGATCTTATGTGCTTTGGCCTTATGCCTCTGTTTTACATCTTCTATTGTGTTGTTTAGTCCCCTCTCTTGTACTTTGTATTTCTCGTTGAGTTCCTCCCTTGTTTTCTTGCTTCTTAGCCTTTTTTCTGCCATCTCTTTCTGTTTACTCAAGTCAGATCTCATCACCATGATTTGCTTTTCCAGGCCCCTTTTTCCAAGGAGGTGTTTCTGTTTTGGTTTCTGTTGGGTTGGTTGTGCTGGTGGTGTTAGTGTTCGAATTCCCATCAGTTCTGCTACTAATCTTGCTCCTGCATATGTCAAGTTGTTTCTGTGATACTGGTGGTCTGTATTGTGCCCATTAATTCATTGACCTCACTTGTTTTCTCCCTTAATTTCTTGGTGTTGTAGGCTTTCATGGAGGGGATCTTTGTTCTCTCTGTATCTGGCTCCATCCATTGTCTAATCTTTTCTACCCATTCCGTCCTCTCTATTACTTCGTCGGTGTTTCTTCGTGTGTCGTTGTTTGATACCTCATCCTCCCTGTCGTCTTCTGTGGCATCGTCTCTCAGTTCGTCTTCGTGTAATTCGTTGTCGTGTGACATTTCCCTTTCCAGTTCTTCTCTTTCTGTTGGGGAGAGCCAGTTCTTTTTCTTTATGTTCCTTACTTGGTCTGCCAGCCTCTGCTCTGTTTGGGGGGTGTTATTCCTCTCATTCCAGATGTTGACCAATCTTCTTCTATATCCTCTCTCCGTCGGGTTGCTTCTGATGTAGCATCTCCATATTTCCTTATTTTCTTCTCTTGTCCCTTTCTTCCTTTTTGCCTCTGTAGCTCCAATCTCAGGCTGTTGATTACTGTCGTTGTGGTGATCAGTTGCTGGATGACGACCTCCAAGTACCTGACCGTCTTTCCCTTCAATTGGGTTGAATACCTGGTTGCCGGACGAAGCTCCTCTATTGCCAGAGGTTCCATTTACGTCGTTGTCGTTTATTTCTTCATTTCTTTCCATCATTGCTGAGTTTTGCTATTTAACACATAGCTGGACCCTACCCCATCAGGGATAGGTACTCATTTACAGCTGAGTAGACTGAGGAAATTATGGTAAAGATCCTTTCCAAAGGAATCAACGCCGAAGAGAGCGGTCACCCATCCAACGACTGACCAGAGCCAATGTTGCTTAACTTGACTTAAGTCTATTGACGACCTAACCCACTCCTCCACGGCGCCACTTATTATTATTATTATTATTATTATTATTATTATTATTATTATTATTATTATTATTATTAATTATAAGCCAGATATTTCAGAATCAGGAACTAATGCCTGGAATGGCGCAGGTACTAGATTTCCCATCTACAGGACTTTGCATTAACAAAACATAATAATAAGTAAGCAAATAAAAACATAAATAAATAAAAAAATTTAATCACATTTTCACCTGTCCAGATACTATCATCTCATTTATTTCACGTACATCCATTCGTCTCCGTCCCTCGTTATTTGTCTACCTTTCCACAGTTCGTCTTTAAGGTTACATGCAAGCGCTTTCGACGAGGGAAGGCAAGACAGTTCCTCAAACAGAGAGCAAAATGACCCTGCAATATTTTGAAAAGGAATGAATGCAGGTTTTATTAGCATATAAGTTATAAATATGTAAACTATAAATTATGAATTATAAATATATAAAATATAAATGGATGTATGTATGTGTGTGTGTTTGTATGTATGTTTTAGCATGACTGAAATTCATTGTGTAATTTCAACCAAATGTGATATGAGAAAGGGGCAAATATAAAATGTCAAAAATGCTTGGCAATGTAATTGAAGCAACTATCTTAACAGGAGAGAGAGAAGAAGAGAGAGAGAGAGAGAGAGAGAGAGAGAGAGAGAGAGAGAGAGAGAGAGAGCCGCCTTTCGCGGCAAATTCACTGTTCACAGGGACCTGAAAAAGTCCTTAATGATTTTAAGTCTCTCTCTCTCTCTCTCTCTCTCTCTCTCTCTCTCTCTCTCTCTCTCTCTGGAGGATAATGGTTATTTCTTAGATATGGCAAGAGCTTCGTCGTACGTTTTAATGTTCCCCGTGTAATGGTTTTTGCACAGAGAAGTATTGAAATATTTGTAAATAATCACATCCATTCATTATGTCTTTGTTGCTCTTAACTACGATAGACTTCGAACGAAATTTTGACGGTGTAATTATATGCGGTTGTTGAAGGAATATTTTACCTTTTCTCTGGAAATTATTAAGGCACCAAAAAAAAGGAGGGCATTGGTCTCTGAGGCTGACATCAAAAGCACCTTCGCCTTTAGGTTTTTAATCACTTTTGTCTATGAGGGCCACAAAATGGCTGTACTTTATCCTAAATTAATTTATTTACATATTTATTTTGTTTATTTATTTACTTATTTATTTATTAATCAACTTATTATATATTTATTTCTATTTATTTACTTAATTATTAAATTTATCTATTTAATTGTTTAAAAACAATATCCTTCCTTCATTCTTTCAATTTTGTTTTTCCGTGAGCCTTTTTCCAATGTATCGTGTTTCAGAAATTTTAAATCAAAATAAAAATAAAATATATAGGCGTTTATCAACTATCACGCTTATCTGAATGTTTGATTTGTAGGACTCGTTTTTTTGTCATTCCATAGGCCTACCACACACAAATATCAATTATTCTTGATCTTGTGGAGCCTGGTACTGAAAGCCTATTTTTATCAAACGCAGGAAAGACGGGAGCCGCTACAAGGGTGTATAACTGCTAATATTACTACTATACTTACGGCAAAGACTTGTCAATTAATTTGTAATAGATTCATCGGTCTTATTCATCATTATTCACACTGGTCATTGCCCCATTACAATCATTATAAATTCCGTTAATTGTAGATCATCACACATCTTCGCATTCTTCACATATCCGTCATGGGATTACAGAAGCCTTCCGTAATTCCTTTTTTTAATCATCCGTAAATCTGTTATTAACCTCCGCCTCATAAATGAGATGAGCATCAACGCCATTTAGCTAATTTACGATGCAATTAGTTAAATGGCGCCATTAACTCCGTGGCTCAATTCGGAGCACAGCGAGGCCTAGCTATAAATTTATTTTGAAGTTACCGCCATGAATGAAATTCAATTAGAGGCTAAATTCACTTTATTTTAATTAAAAGGAATAAGCCATTCATCCATGCTGAAAAGCGATTATATGTCCTATACTCTTTTACTGAGAAAACTTGGTTGACTGACTCGTCATATTAGCAGCTTTTTACAGGACGTGACGGATCATTTTCGTCAATTATTTATTTTAATAAAAATATTTTCCAACACTGAAGGTGAGATAATATTTTGTTTTTATTAAATTTCATTAAACTGTAGATATATGCAAGACCTATTATTATTATTATTATTATTATTATTATTATTAATTATTATTATTATTATTATTATTATTATTATTATTATTATTATTATTATTATTATTATTATTATTATATATATATATATATATATATATATATATATATATATATATATATATATATATATATATATATATATATATATATATATATATATATATAATATATATATTTTTTAAAGAATGGCAGAATTTAGCGAGATGATTTTATATATTGTTTTTTCTATTTTCCTTACAATTCGATTCTCAGGCTTAAAAGCGAATTGTAAGGAAAATAGAAAAAACAATATATAATTCTGCCATTCTTTTTAACAGTATTTTGCCCTAAACGAGGGTCTTCTACTAAAATACATATTATTATTATTTTATTATTAATTATTATTATTATTTTATTAATTATTATTATTATTATTATTATTATTTTATTATTATTATTATTATTATTATTATTATTATTATTATTATTATTATTAATAGGACTGAAGCAATCAAGGCAAAACTAGGTGATATAATATAATGAAAAGTTTCATATTATCAATGGTTTTTTTATTACTTCGTATACGCAGTGGTAGTGTTATTAGTACTAATAGTAGTTTGGTTGTACTAATCAAGACAATCATTTTACATAACTTGAACCCGATTGGTTTAATTTACATAAGTTTCGGACTTTTTTTTTCAATTATCAACTTTTAAATACTTAACATTTAATCCAGCGAGAGAGAGAGAGACGAGAGAGAGAGAGAGAGAGAGAGAGAGAGAGAGAGAGATAGATATACTACCACTCAATTATAGTAGCTTATCTTAAACTTATGAGGACGGTAAGTGCGAACTACCTTACCTACCCTCGCAACTCAATTCGCCACCATCCTCAACTACCCACTTGGGTTGGTGATCAATGGAGTTGTCTCCAACTCTCTCTCTTTCAATATATATATATATATATATATATATATATATATATATATATATATATATATATATATATATATATATATATATAAAAATAAATTGAAATGAAAATTACTTTTTCGATTGAAGCGGTTGAACGTTCCTGAAAGAAACAGAAAACGAAGTGAAACACGAAAAATATGAAACAATAATTTAATTATTCAAACAATTACCCGGTTTCCTAATCGTGTGAATGCGCGTAATCGTGTAAATGCACATATAAGGTCATGTGTTTAGTAAGAATCAATTCAACAACTAGGAGTTTTTTGGCTATATAGTCTCGCATCCCTACGAATACATTCAATTATCTTAAAACAAAAATTGGAAACTTTCTCTCTTTTTTTCCTTTTTTTTATTTTGTTTTTTGCGTCGGACGCTGACAAATTGACCAAAGTCTGCAAACTCGGGGAAACCAAATTAAGGAGGAAGAAAGAGAAATGGCCCAGCTCATTTTGTTTCCTCAGCAGATGATGTATCACGGCCAACTCACCCGTCGAGAAAAAAGTAACCACATGAGAGAGCGAGAGAGAGAGAGAGAGAGAGAGAGAAGGAAGACGGTGTTGTTGATATTAAGTTCGTTTAATCCTGCAAATCGTGAGAGAAGTAGAAATGGTTGTTATTAGTCAACCACCCTGAAATTTAAAAATTTCTTTCTTTCGGCTGTTTATTCATAAAACAAATAGGTACATTTGTTAATAGACCTAGAACTGAAGAGATGCAACACATATTGCGGGAAAGTCTTCACATGCAAGATATGTGACACAGAGAATAAACTGCCACCAAAAGTTGTAAGCAGCAACAGTGTGGAAGAGTTTAAAAAAAAACTAGACAAAATCATTAGGACACTGAATGCACAGCAAAACCTGCTCATAGAAATAAGTGGGCTCATGATGTCTCCTCGGATGGACTAATAAGACTTTGAGATATTCTAATCCTTGTAACTTCTTGTAACTCTCTCTCTCTCTCTCTCTCTGGTTAGTGTATAGTGCAAATCAGAGCGAAGTTGGCATGGGAGATATCAGCAACTGTAATATTAAGAAATATTCTCATTTCGATTCTGTTCTCATAACATGTACATTTCTCTCTCTCTCTCTCTCTCTCTCTCTCTCTCTCTCTCTCTCTCTCTCTCTCTCTCTCTCTCTGGTTAGTGTATAGTGCAAATCAGAGCGAAGTTGGCATGGGAGATATCAGCAACTGTAATATTAAGAAATATTCTCATTTCGATTCTGTTCTCATAACATGTACATCTCTCTCTCTCTCTCTCTCTCTCTCTCTCTCTCTCTCCTCTCTCTCTCTCTCTCTTCGTCTGAGAGGAATTTCCAGCCAGAGAGATTCAGTAATTTCGTCTGGTAGACATCTTCCAAATTCTTCCATTGACTCCCGAAAATTAAAATAAAACCGAGGCAGAAAGTTAACTCTTCCTGTGAGTGGAAATGGTTGGGCTAATAAAAGGAACTTTCCCTTTTCAAAGTTACTGGAGTTTAAGGAGATAAGTCTTGTACCTTAAAATTATTCGGTAAATACACCATCTCTCTCTCTCTCTCTCTCTCTCTCTCTCTCTCTCTCTCTCTCTCTCTCTCTCTCTCTCTATATATATATATATATATATATATATATATATATATATATTATATATATATATATATATATATATATATATATATATATATATATAGATATATATATATATATATATGATATATGATATATTATATATATATATATATATGTATAAATACAATTATATATTAATATATAATACATAATCTATATACATACATACATCTATAATATATAATAAATAGATATATTATATATATATTATAGTATTATAAATATATATATATATATTATAAATTATATATTATATATATATATATATAATTATATAGATATAGATTATAATATATATTATAGATATAATATATCTATATAAGATATATATTATAATATATCTATATTATAAGATATATATAATATATCTATTTATATTTGTATGTGTGTTTATATAACGAAAATAGAGAAATGAATCATAGAAAAAATAGGATTAAGACAGGCCATAACAGTTTAAGATTGCTCTTCCTAGTCTTTAGACATCTAAAAGATGAGAAAAAAAAAAGCCGCAGATATCTAAGCGAAAAGTCTGTCGAAGAGATGGCCGACTTTCCAGGTGAAAACAGCGAGTCGTTAGTATAAGAAAGCAGCCGCAGACTATATTGCTACTCTGGCCTGACTTTTCCATATAAGTTTTCTGCCCCGGACGTGTCCTTGGAAAATTCCATCGCAGTCGCCCAACAAAAGCCCCGTCTAATTGAGACGCCCTTGGGCCTTCAGAACGGACATTTTGATGAGGCCTGTCTTGTTGCTCTTTCTTCTGGTCTTTCTTCTTGTAATACTCACACATACACTTCTTGATGTTTTTTTTTATTCCTACTTTCAATGTTCATATAACTCGATCACCTTTTTTTCATTATTATTTTGTCATTATTTTCCTCATTGCTCTTTTACCTTCATATTATTTTCATTTTTTTTATCTAGTCGTTTTTTCCTCAACATTTCTGTGAATATATTTATTCCTGATTTTATTGCGCTTATTTCTCTGACTTATCTATCACCTAGGTTCTCATTCCAGCTACTCATATTTTTTGACAATCCTTAAATTATAATCTTGTTAGATGAATTCTTTTACTTCATATCGGTGTCACAGAAGTTGTTTCCTTTCTTTTAATCATATTTATGGTTGGTGAATAATTGTTTATATCCACGTCAAAATTTTCTTCTTCTTCTTCTTCTTCCAAAGAAGAGGAAAGAGCCATGATTAGAGCACCTCTCCATCATCGCTTTCCCACTTACAGGCGCTAGCCGCTTCCAAGGGAAACATCCGCCTGGTATCTGTATCTTTTCCTGGTAGCGACTCTCAGTCATGTCCTTCGTAGCTGAGAAGGGGCTCAAGAGACTCAGGCTGACATCCTACCACTTCCGGGTATGTCTCCTCGTCAGGGGATGCCAGACGCCGCTGAAATTTGGCTGCCAAAATTTCATCCTCTTTCAAGAGATGTGAATCTATCTCGCGGACTGTCAGATTTGAATGGGGCATTTACAGAAGTTGTAGAATTGTGTTTAGAGAGTTTTAAGTTTTATCATTTTGCAAATGATGAAGAGAAATTCCACAAGATATGAAAAATGTGTACAAAGAATAAGGTCTACATGATGGGAACTTTATCAAACAGGGCTGCGGAATTTGATGGTGTAATTTACAGACATCTTGAAGACTTAGTTAGAAATGGTTGAATTTTATCTGGCACTTAGTTATTCGAGGAAATACAATAAGAACATAAAGAAATGTCTACAAAGAATATAATCTGCAAGATGGCCTTTTTAATAGATAGAAATATCTCGAAAACTGTATACTACATCGAACATAATCTACAGACAGCACCCTCTGTAAAGTCAAAAGCACATTCCAGCTCGTAAAAGCAACTTATGTACGTAGGGGCAGTGGAAAAAAACAATTGCCATTAAGGAACTCTCACTATAACTCTGCCTCTTAGAATATTACCCTTTTTTCCAAAATGTATTTATTTAATGAAGATTTCTTGTTTGTAAAATTTATTTATTTAGTGAGTCAGCCTCCTGGAAAATTCGTTGTTTTCTAAAATTGATTTATTAGTTCCATCAGTCTCCTGGAATTTTCCTCCTTTTTTACATTTATTTCTTTAGTGAGCGAGCCTCCTGGAAAATTCCACCTGTTTAAAATTGATTTATTTAGTGAGTCGTCCTCCTGGAAATTTCCTCTTTTTTAAAATTTTGTATTTAATGAGTCAGCCTCCTGAAAGATTATGTTTTCCATAATTTATTTATTTGGTGAGTCAGCCTTTTGGAAGATTCGCCATTTTCCAGAATTTATGTATTAGGCGAATCAGCCTCTTTGAAAATATGGAAAAAGGAATTTGACTCTTCGAATCAACCAGTACGCGTTGGAAATCCAGCAAGCCCATTGCCGTTTAGCTCCACTCTTTTTGGCCCTATCATTATTATGAATGTGCTCTCTTCTCTCTCTCTCTCTCTCTCTCTCTCTCTCTCTCTCTCTCTCTCTCCTTCGTTATATTCGGTAGCCAATTTTTTTTTGTCTAAATGTTCTTCCAAGAGATGGAAACGATGACAGATGACTGGCAATCTTGACCCAAATGGAAATGAAATTTTAGAATGATGAATATTGATCTATGTATTTTTGATGAAGAAGTTTGTAGATGAATAGAATTTTGTAAACCCAGTAACTACGAAAGGAAATTCAATTCCCACACACATCACGCAAAACGTGTTTTTCAGAAAACTCCGCTTTACGCCTGATGTTCTTGTCCAACTCCCTTCAGTAAACTTTTATCTCCACTTTAACTTTCTTTTATATATACAAAGTGCCCTAACATCGGGAACAGAGAAAGCACTCTCCTTTCCAAATATGAAAGTCCTGAGGCCGTTATGAAAGCACAACGCGAAAACAAGGGTATAAAATCTTCAAGAAAACCGTGAATATTGCATTCTCTGAAATTCAGTGCAAATTGGGTTATTTCCCTCCCTTGGTAAATGTTTCATTCCAAAATTGTTTCATGTTTCCTGCAAATTGGGTTATTTCCCTCCCTTGGTAAATGTTTCATTCCAAAATTGTTTCATGTTTCCTGCAAACTGTATCCTGTTTTTACAAACACACACATGCAATAATAATAATAATAATAATAATAATAATAATAATAATAATAATAATAATAATAATAATAATAATAATAATAATAATTGCCCAAATAATTATGATGATAATAATGATAATAATTAAAAAATCCTCAGAGTAGCACGAGTCTTCAAATGGAGAAACAAATCCACAGTTATGTAAATGTACATATATTTCAGTTTAAAAACAGCAAAGATAGCTTTCGGGAATCTGTTCGATTCCCCTTATCAATCTGACACGTTGAAATAACGCTACAGCGAAGTAAACATAACAGGAGTCAAAACTTAAGTGACTTGTTTATAAACAATGGGACCGGTCGTAAAACATAAATCAGGCAATGCCTTCTGATGAAAGCCCCGCCAGTCGTCTGGAGCGTCTAATTGGTCCTTGCCCAATGCGGTCGTTTTGATGGTCTTCCTCAACAGCATAGGCGCCGGCAGCATCGGTTACAGGAAGTACCCGAGTTACCTGGACGGGAGAAAGAGAGGCAACCGCAGCATCAGACGTGGCTAAAGAGACAACCCTCTCATAATGTTCTTTATTCTTAAAGCCTTTAATATATTTCTTGGAAATAAGGTTATTGGTAAATTTATCTTCCTGTGTGAAAGATTTATTGCCTTCCAAGGAAAAACCACTGTCTATCCTTCTTATACCAACATCTTTACTTGTGAAAATGTATGCGGTGATCGAGCTTAAGTCTGTGACTGACTAATACATTGTTTTCCGCATGTAACTGGTATGCTCCTTTGTGTTCCCCGATTCTAGTGGGCAGCCCTCTACCACTTGTCCCGAAATATTTAGTCACATTAGGAACAGGGAATTTCGTAAACTCCAACATGTTTGTGATTCGTTGTGCTATTGTTATGTATAAGAAGTCTCTTAATACTGTTATTATAATTAAAGACTATATTTATTTTATCATTGTGATTTTTATTAACAGTTTTCCGTATTCTGTTTAGGTGAGGATTAAAAGGGAGTGCAAGACAA
>NC_061109.1:63921234-63946234 GCF_015104395.2 Macrobrachium nipponense
AGTGCAAGACAATTCGTAAACTTCTTTTTGTCATTTACTTTAGAGGAATCTATGTAGAATATTCTTCTGACTGTTTTAAAGGCATTATTAATAAAATAAGAAGGGTAACAAAGTTTTTTTTTAAATGCGTTTAAGTTCTCTGTCAATGAATGTATATTTCTGCATTGGTTTCTTCACGATAAACTGTAAATTTAAAAGTGAAAGTTACTGGGTCATGGAAGAACAGTATGTACATTTACCTAACCGTGGATTTGTTTCTCCATTGATAATAATAATAATAATAGCCCATAAAAACTCCAAAAAGGGAAGATTTTACAGGCAGCTGTCTTCCTCAATGGTCAAGTAATGGATGAATAGTTACAGAACAGTGCTATTTATGCAATTGAAGGATGTTCCAGAAGTCGGCTGCTACCTCACTCCTGTTGACAGCTTCTTAATCTTGTTTATCGCTGATTGGGGGAAGATTGCATCGTATTTTTTTTTTTCTAATCATCGTTGATTCTACCATCTGGCTTTTGAACCGACAATTGCTGCTTTGAATTATACTTGACATATTCCAATTTATTTGATGATTATGATTATTGATATGGGCAAAAATAGCTAAGCAATGTTGGCCATATCTGAACGTCGTATTTTATTAGTCTTAGATAAAGTGATTTGCCTGTAAATTTAATATAGGATTTATCATAATCATCAAATAAATGAGAAAATACCACATAATTCATAGCAGCAATTGTAGATTCAAAAGCCAAACAGTAAATTAAGCAATGATTAAAAAAAAAATACAATGACATTTTTCTCCAACCAGCAGTAAACAACATTAAGGTGTCATCAGGAGTGATTTTGTGGCTGACTTCTGGAACATTCTTCAACTGTATAATTAAATGTAAGCCAAATTAAAAAAAAAAATTAAATGTACCATCAAAAACTAACACAATTAGACTTGCAACTCAAAGAGAAACCTCGAAAAAACAGACTAGGACATCCTACACTCACAACCTCTCTGCCAAACCGCCATGCCTTTTCCCCTCTCGCCAGTCACGCTTTCCTCACCTTTACAAACCCCCTCCCAATTCCCAAGACCACAGCCCCTGTGATCTTGAGATAAATAACCTAAAGCGAAAATCTTTCTTACTCATTACAGTGAAACAGATACAACATCAAACGAAACACAAAAGTAAGCAGACATCAATAACCATCTATGTACAGTGCTATTAGCAGAAATCTACTCCAATTCAAAGTTCCTCCTTCAGCCACTCCAATTCACAGCTCATAGCCCCTTAGCCACACAGGATTCTGCCTTTTTCGCCCGGGATATTAGACCGGCAGCCCGGACCGTTGAGATACAACGAACGAGATACCGACTGTAACCCCTACCGGTATTTAGGAGTAGACTTGTAAACTGTGAAACTGACCGTCTGCCGAAATAAATTGGGTGGCTTACTTAACAAAGCACCACTAATTGCTCGTTAGATTTTGGGGTCTAGATCCAATATATGAGATACAGATGAAACTATATATAATATCTGCAGACTCCACTGATTATATAATGACCATTGGGACAGAACATTTTGGTTTTGGAGGGGTGGGTTCCCCCTGACAGACGCACTGAAAATGGGGGGTTAATTGGATCTAGATCCAACTTAGGAGATACCGAGTAAAATTTACACTACAATAGCACTGCACATCCTAGAATACTGTGGTGGTAATGACAGACGTTTTAGTGGGTGGTTACCCCCTGACAGACGCCCCACAACGAGTGGGGAGGGGGAGGCAGGATCTGCATCCAACATTGGAGATACCAAGTAAAATTTGTGCTACAATTGCACTGCACATCCTAGAATGCTGTGATGGTAATGCCAGACATTTTAGTGGGTGGTTACCCCCTGAGAGACACCCCACAACGAGTGGGGAGGGGGAGGGGGAGACAGGAACTGCATCTAACAGGGAGGTACCAAGTAAAATCTGTACTACAATAGTTCTGCACATCCTAGAGTACTGTGGTGGTAATACCAGACATTTTAGTGGGTAGTTACCCCCTGAGAGACACCCCAAAACGAGTGGGGGGAAGGGGGAAGGGGAGGGGGAGACAGGAATTCCATCCAACATCGGAGACATCAAGTAAAATTTGTTCTACAATAGCACTTGCACATCCTAGAATGCAGTGATGGTAATACCAGACATATTAGTGGGTGGTTACCCCCTGACAGACACCCCACAATGAGTGGGGAGGGGGAGGGAGAGACAGGAACTGCGTCCAACATTGGAGATACCAAGTAAAAAAATTTTTGACTACAATAGCACTTCATATCCTAGCCCTCTTACCGCCGAGCCTAAAAATCAAAAAGCGTCTCCCGTATGCCGGGCCTGGTTTGGAGTGAGCGCGGAAGTGGAAAAAATAATTTTTTCAAATTACAGCGCGCGTACTTTTGAAGATTAAGAGTTCATTTTTGGCTCCTTTTTTATCATTGCCTGAAGTTTAGAATGCAACCATCAGAAATGAAAAATAATATCATTATCATATGTAAATAATGCGATATATGGTAGCGAAAAAAAAAAAAATTCATACATAATTGTATTCTAATCACGCTGTGCAGAAAACACGGTCAAAGCTAACCAGTTACTTTTTTTTGCGTTGTATTGTACACTAAATTGCAATCATTTTTGATATATCAAATACATTGGTTTAAAACAAAATTAAAGCAACACCGGAAAAATATTATCACAAAATGATGTACGAATTTCGTAACGCGCGGACGCAAAAAAATATTTTTTTCAAAAATTCACCGTAAATCACAATATTGTTCTAGAGACTTCCAATTTGTTTCAAAATTAAGACAAATGATTGAATATTACGATACTGTAAGAGTTTTAGATTAGAATTGCAGATTTCGACCATTTCGGACGAGTTAAATTTGACGAATGTCGAATTTTAATAATATATTTTTTCATATGCACATATTTCGAAGATGAAAAAGCTACAACCTTCAATTATTTTTTATTGTATTCTTCCATGAATTTGCGCACATTTTGATATATGAAACTCTATAAAAGGGCTAATATGAAAAGGAGCAAATATTAGGATAATGCCATGTACGTATTTCGGAGACTTTGCGGCCGCGAATCGGCGCGCGGAGTGAAGGTAAATATATTTGTCAAAAATTCACCATAAAATCACAATATTGTTTTAGAAACTTCAAATTTGTTTCAAAATAAAGAAGAAAAATGACGGAATATTACTAGGGCCGTAAGAGTTTTAGCTTACAATTGCGTTTTTTAACTATTTCGGTAGAGTCAAATTTGACCGAACGTGGTTTTTATTTCTATTTATCGTGATTTATATGCAAATATTTCGAAAAAAGAGAAAGCTACAACCTTCAATCATTTTTAGTTGTATTCTACATGAAATTGCGCACATTTTCATATATAAAACTTTATGTAACAGCTAATTTTAAATGGTGCAAACATTTCAACAATCGCACAAAAAATTCTGATTTTTTTCGGAAGAGTTACCGCGCGAACGTAATTTTTTTTTTTCATAAATTCACCATAAATCGAAATATTGTGCTAGAGACTTCCAAGTCAATGCAAAATGAAGGTAAATGATTGAATATTACTAGAATATAAGAGTTTTAGCTTACAATTGCGTTTTTCGGACCATTTCGGTAGAGTCAAAGTTGACCGAAAGTTGAAATTTTTGCACTTAACGTTATTTATATGAGAATATTTCAAAACTGATAAAAGCTACAACCATGGGAGGTTTTCGTTTTTTTGTTGTATTGTGCATGAAATTGCGCACATTTCCATATATAAAACGTTATGTAACGGCAAATTTAAAAAGGGTGCAAACATTCAGGACAATCGCACGAAAAAATTTATCGGAAGAGTTATCGCACGAACGTAAGGAAAAAGTTTTTTCATAAATTCACCATAAATCGGAAAATATTGTGCTAGAGAGACTCAATTTGTTGCAAAAATGGGAAGGCAAATGATTGAATATTACTATAATATAAGAATTTTAGCTTACAATTGCCGTTTCTCGACCTTTTCTGTAGAGTCAAAGTTGACCGAAGGTTGAAATTTTTGCACTTATCGTTATTTATATGAAAATATTTCAAAATTGATAAAAGCTACAATCATGGCATGTAGTTTAGTTGTATTGTGCATGAAATGCGCACATTTTCATATATAATACTTCATGTAAAGGATAATTTAAAATGGTGCAATAATTATGTCAAAGTGACGAAATAATTTCTGAGATATGTCACTGATACTTTTTAGTGCGATAAGAAAGAAATTCGCGCTTGCGCGCCTGCGTAGCGATTGTAAACAAAACAACGCCTTGATCCGTGAACTCCCCAGCATCCCCCAAGGCGCGGTGATACAAAAAGTTTTCGGCTGGTAGGCCTATAAGTATTTTTCCGCGAATTTTTAAAAAACTTTTTTGAGCCGACGTATGATACGTCCAATCGGCATACGGGAGACATTTTGACTCGACGTTTAATACGTCCAATCGGCGTAAGAGGGCTAGAATGCTGTGATGGTAATGACAGACATTTTAGTGGGTGGTTTCCCCCTGACAGACACACCATAACAGGTGGGCAGGGGGAAGGGCAAGCCCTGATAATGAATGTCTAGATTAGTATAGTGGGCTACTATTGACCCGTATTATACATTATCGTGATATATTTAATAAATATTTTTATCCTTTCTATATCCTTTGTATTTATCTAACACGTGTTTCCCAACCTTTGACACTTTGAGGAACCCGTGAGACAAATCTTCTCATCCCAAGGAAACCCCAATACACACACACACACGCACACACACCACACACCACACACACACACACACACACACACACACATATATATATATATATATATATAATATATATATATATATATATATATATTATATATATGTAAGCAATTTATATTAATTACCTTTAGTAAAACAGAGGGAAAAAATCTTGCACGATATATTACGATAAAATAAATTATAGGACTACGATTTCTCACGCCATGTTTAACGAAAAATATATACTTATAAATAACAAATAATTAAATAAAACATGAATTCTTAGCGGAACAACCCCTGGCGATCGTTCACAGGAACCCTAAGGTTCCACGGACCCCAGGTTGACGATGGCTGATCTAACACAAAAATAATTTATTTGTTTCATATAAATAACAGTCATCTGTAGCCCATAATAATTCAGTCATATTATTATTTTTTCAAGCAAGCAACTGACTTCAATTATAGTAGGGGAGCCCGGGGCTAGTTGGCTACAGGGGTAAGTTGGCATACTCAACATGACTTTAAAAGTTTACCAATAGGATATGACTAATACATATACTGTGTAATGCCACGTGGTTCCTCAATTACCAGCAAAATTCTATAGAGATAGAACGTAGGCGCTCGAATTTATGAGACAATTTCTTATTTTGATGGTAGTAAGTAAATATTTTTAATCTTTCTGTTATTTGCTATAACATCTATACATTCATAAAGATTAGTTTTCAATGGTAGCATAGTTTTCCTTATGGTTTAAAGATTCTATAGCATTAAAATTATTAATTCAAGGCTTCTTGGTGTGGACTGGTAATCGTTTTTCTACCAAATGGTAGGTGTGGGCAAGTTGGCTCAAAATAAATGGGGCAAGTTGGCACACGTTATTTGATAAAAAATAGTAAGCCTATTTATTATATATTTTACGTTTTTGTTTCTGGACTTTTGGAAGGATAATGAGATTAGTGTCTATCATTTCTCCACATTGTTCTCACAAGTTGCAGCCCCTGGATTTTAGTGTTTAGACATCTGAAGAAATGTGTTAACAGGGCATGTGATTCGTGGATGACTGGTAATCCAGGATCAAGTATGCCCATCTGTGACATTCCTGGTAAAGTTTCCTCGGCTTTACCTCTAGCGGTCACTTATTCTGATGTTTTCAGTTGGTTTAGGATTGATGGAATTTCAACTTTGAATTACAGACTATTTCAAGATTTTGATTTTACGGGTGGTTATGTAACAGATTGAGAGATGTCCGAAAAGAAACATGGGCTTCAGATCAGTCATCAGCGTGATACAGAGTTTAAGAACTGCTCCGCTTTTGATCCGAAGAAAAAGCTCAGCTGAAGAGAGCCGTGTTTGGTAAGCCAGGAGAAGTGTGGGTCCAGTGCAGGGCATGTACCATGTGGGAGCATGAAGACTATGACGAGGATTTATTTCACACCTGCCACAATTACAACTATATTTTGTATTTTGGAAATTCAGAGGGTATTTTTGCTATTTGATTTAAATGCAATGTAGTAATTTTCTTTTAATTATCAATGTGCCAACTTACCCCATAATGTGTGCCAACTTACCCCGTGGGGCAAGTGGCACGAAAAGTTATTTTTTTCTAAAGCTTATTGTTATCTTATGTTGAAAGCAAACAGCAATTATTTTGCTCTATGATAAATATGAATGTAAATATTTTTCAATGGTGGTAAGAATTTTGCAAAAAGTTTGTTTTATATTCGCAATAACCAAAATTGTAAAAAGTGTGCCAACTAGCGCCGGTCTCTCCTACTCGCTTTAGCTTTGTTTACGATATGAAAATTAATGTAGCGGTGGTTGGAAGACTGACACTATAAAGTAGCATATAAGTTCTTATCATTATTAGAGTTATTGCTGTAAAATGTCTATGTACATAACATTTGTTAAATAGAGTTACGCACCCATTAAATAGATAGTAATACATGTGTAATATATACGCTATAGTCAGGGTACAGATCATAATTGTGCTACAGCCTACTCGGTTTGTTTTATCGAAGCAGGACTACCTTCTTTTGGTTTCAACTGACTTTCATGCTAATGAAATCATGGATACATTTTTGTATTATCAGTTTTATAAATGAATATTGTTGTTAATATAGTCGATTTTTTTTCGGCTGGGGTAAAATTCGTCAGATATAATACACCTGGCTGAGGAAGGACACAGAGGATCTCTGTTTTTTAAACAATATCTCTACACACCAAGTTATTTCAAACAATTCCATTCTCTCAAGAAGATTATGAATAAATACAAGAGCAAACTAGACCAAAAAAAAAAAATAATAATAATAATCACCTTGCATTAATGTAAAGAAAACCAGAGAAATGAAAAATTAGTGCGATTTCAATTTTTTCTATCGTTAATGTTTAATGAGTCAGTGTTTAGCGAATTGTTAGGGTTTATTGAGTATGCGTTTAGTGAATGTTTATGAGTAAGTGTTTGATGAATGTTTAGGGTTTAGTGACTGTTTAATATGTCAGTATTCAGTGAATGTTTACTGAGTCTTTAGGGTTTAGTGAATGTTTGTGAATGTTATTGAATGTTTATTGTGTAATAAGTATTCAGTGAATGTTTTGTCTTAAGGGTTTTAGTAAATGTTTTGTGAATGTTAAGTGAACGTTTAGTGAATGTCTTGTGAATGGTAGTGTTTAGTGAATATTTAGTTTGTAAGTATTCAGTGAGTGTCTAGGGTTTTAGTGAAAGTTTTGCGAATTTTAAGTGAGCGTTTAGTGAATGTCTTGTGAATGTTAGTGTTTAGCAAATGTTTATTATGTAAGTGTTTATTAAGTTTTTAATGAGTGGATGTTCATTCACTGTTTAGTATTTAATAAGTATTTAGGGTTTGGTAAGCTAGTATTTAATGAGTGCTTGGGGATGTTTAGTGTTTAATTAATGTTTAGGATTAAGTGAGTGTTTAGTGAATCTTTACTGAATGTTTGGGGTATAATGAATATTTAGTAATTTAGCATTTCAATTGTTTAGTGAGGCATTTAGTGTATAGTGAGTGCCTATGTGATGGGTTTTGGGTATTCAGAGTGTTTTGTTATTTTGAGAGTGTGTGAGTGTATGAAGTGTGTGTGTGTGTGTGTGTGTGTGTGTGTGTGTGTGTGTGTAGTGAATGTAAGCAAGTGTGAGTGCTTACTGAGTAAGTGCATCGTGAGGGTTGGTGGTTAGTGATTGTACATTACTGTTTAGTTAGTGCTTCGCTACCATATGCAAAGAAAGTCCTGTATTTACACAGGAACCATTTATGATCGACACTGCTTAGATCCAAGAGCAGATGCTTAGGCCTGACCACAATGGTTGGAGTGCTTAGGTGTGTTTTCGTTAGGTAATTTTTCTCTGTGAAATTGGGTCGAATAATAATAATAATAATAATAATAATAATAATAATAATAATAATAATAATAATAATAATAATAATAATAATAATAATAATAATAATAATAATAATAATAATAAAGATTAAAAAAGTAATAGTAATAAAATATAGTACTAAGAGCTGGACCCAGACCTTTCAATATGGCCTCTAAAAGTCACTCCCGGCAGGGAGATTGCTACTTCAGTGATTGACGCCCTATGGCCTTGCACACAGCTGATACATTTGCACATTCGGTTGTCAAATTTTTATGACTGTTGGAGACGCATTATAAATCATATTAACAATGATAAATGCATTGAACAGACGTGAGGATATAATATGGTGTTAGTGCCTGTCTACTGGACATAATGAACAAATAAAGAAAAAAACATTACTAGGGAGAAAATTAGCCGAATAATGGTCGGCAAAGCCAGCATCGATAGAATGTATTGAAACACATTACATAGGCTGCCTGTGGTGCGTGCCGGCGATGAAGTTAGAGACAGCAAACTGTTTATCATTTTTATTTAAGTTTAGATTTTCTTCCCTGAATATATATGGTACCTGATACTTGGTGATGGTGTACAGATCAATTTGAGTGAGGCAGCCAAAATAAGTGGACTATTAGATTAACTGACATGATATTATAGGCCAACTTAATTTGGGAGTCAGGAGCTCCAAGTTGTATGATCGTCAACTTCGGGAGGGGGAATAAAATGGGGGAAAAGGTTTTAATCTTTATAGTTATCTTATCCTGAACAATTCATTCACATTTCCGTTTCCAGTAATTATTTATGTTGTGATACATCATCTATTTGTGAATGTGCGGGTGTTAAACGGCTCTTTATGATGGACTTTGGTCTTAATATCAAATCGAATTCCCATATCCGATAAAAATTTAATTTCATCCACACGAACCAACAGCAACTAAAGAACAATTCAGTTATGGTAAGACACGTTGGGCTACGAACCTCGACATGGCTGCAGTGTCCTAACTATAGGCAGAAAGAAAATGTCCAAGACGCTATCAAAGCGAGAATACTTATCTTACATTCCTTTTTTTAGAGGAACTGAGAGTGGCACCATATGACTGGTTTAATTATTGGCACCATATGACTGGTTTAATTATTCAAAAATGGCTCGGCACACATACTTGTAGCTTTTGCCAATTGTGACCCCCTTCCCCCTCCCATTCAGATAAAATACTTTGTGTGAAGTAATAACTCCAAACCAAAGGATAGTGCTAATATATATATAGTTTATATATATATATATATATATATATATATATATATATATATATATATATATATATATATATGTGTGTGAAACTATAGAAAGTAGACCAAGCCTAGGAAGTCTCACACATAGTATTTATATAGATGTGATGGAATTAATGAAGTGAAATATTCCATACTTCAATAGGAATTTTAGAAAATAACTCCGGCAGTAATTTCTTATCCTGAAACATCACAATATTTCTTGAATTTTTTGCCTTTTACATTTTATCAGGCTCACGATTTTCAGATACTTACCATATTTCTAATACTAATATTGCCTATGATAGATTTTGAAATATTTCAAGGTGTCCCACCTCTCCCTTCCAATCGTAGGTTATGTCTGTGAAAGGGTAACCACACACTAAAATGTCTGGCATTACCATCACAGCATTCTAGGATATTGTGCTATTGTGGTACAAATTTTACTTTATATCTCCAATGTTGGATGCAGATCTGTCCCCCTCCCCCTCCCTCTCGCCCCCTCCCTACTCGTTGTGGGTGTCTACCAGAGGGTACCACCCTCAAAATGTCTGTCATTACCACCACAGTACTCTTTAGGATGTGCAGTGCTATTGTAGTACAAATTATACTTGGTATCTCCAATGTTGGATGCAGATCCTGGCTCCCCCCCCCCCACTCGTTGTGGGGCGTCTGTCAGGGGGTAACCACCCACTAAAATATCTGTCATTACCACTGCAGTACTCTAGGAAGTGCAGTGCTATTGTAGTACAAATTTTACTTGATGTCTCCGATGTTGGATGGAGATCCTGTCTCCCCCTCCCCTTACCCCATCCTCCCCCACTCGTTGTGGGGTTGTCTCTCAGGGGGGTAACCACCCACTACAATGTCTGGCATTACCATCACAGCATTCTAGGATGTGCAGTGCAATTGTAGTACAAATTTTACTTGGTATCTCCAATGTTGGATGCAGATCCTGCCTCCCCCTCCCCACTCGTTGTGGGGGCGTGCCTGTCAGGGGGTAACCACCCACTAAAAAACGTCTGTTCATTGCCACCACAGTATTCTAGGATGTGCAGTGCTATTGTAGTGTAAATTTTACTCGGTATCTCCTAAGTTGGATCTAGATCCAATTAACCCCCCCTTTTCAGTGCGTCTGTCAGGTGGAACCCACCCTCCAAAATGTCTGTCACTGGTCATTCTATAATCAGTAGAGTCTGCAGATATATTATATATTAGTTTCATCTGGTATCTCATATATTGGATCTAGACCCAAAATCTAACGAGCAATTAGTGGTGCTTGTTAAGTAAGCCACCCATATATTTTCGGCAGACGGTCAGTTTCACAGTTTACAAGTCTATTCCTAAATACCGGTAGGGGTTACAGTCGGTATCTCGTTCGTTGTATCTCAACGGTCCGGGCTGCCGCTCTATATCTCCTTTCATCATCATCCATCCCTCTCGTCATTCATCTCCGCCTCACTAAACTCCCCTGAGGAACTCGGCAGCTCAATCCAACACAAGTCTAACACATTACATGGCATATTATCCACTGACATTATTTTTGGAAAAGTAGTGCAGCGCACATGGGAAGGTTTGACCCACACTTCTCCAACCTGAACAGGAGCAACGTCCCCAGTAACAGTAAATGGAGTTTTCGCTGGATGTCTCCGTTCATATTTGTAGATAGCCCTTTAAGGAATACTACTCTCTTCTACCCTTTCCTGGGTATCATATTATACCAGAACACAGCTTCTAATGGACTTATATCTCCCCTCTCAGAGATAGTTTTGATAGTTCTCTGGTGCCTGCCCACAATACAATTCCCACTTGCTCGATAGGTGGCACGAAAATATCTCTTGAATATTCCATCCACCCAACATCATCTTTAGGACTGCCGATCTTAACACTACTCTACCCATAGGAAACTCATTTATAGGACCCTGTTTCAGAAAAATCACATTCAGTTTAACTGCTATTGCCTCTGCGCTCTCACTCTTTTCAAACCTCTCCAAACTGTAAATCTGCTAGGATTACAATACCAATGCATTCCTATCAAGTGCGACAGTATATTCTTATAATGTATGACATCTATGGCAATTCTATTTTAATCTCTGTCCACACTCTGTCAACCACTGGAGCTAGACAAAGTGACTGACTCTGTAAACAGCTTTTTGCAATATGTTTCACCTTTTGTTTTTCAATTTTGGAGTCTAGTTTCTGTGCTAGAAATGTGATGTCGGTTTTGCTCCTCTCTCAAATCAGTAGTGTTCATGCAGTGCATTTCCTCACTGCTCACCTAGTTCCTTAGTTCATTCAAAAGCCAACTCTTCTTAACCTGGGTCAAGGCACCGGTCTCATTCTTCACTGTTCTTACTAGTGTCACCCTCAATTCTAATCCTCATTCTTTGAGAAGCTCCCTCACAATGCCCAGTCGTCGATTTATTATCATCTCTCCGACTCCTTTTGTATGCACTTTCATATCCTCTTTGATAACATATTTCCCCACCGAGAACAGTAGCAAAACCAGTTTAAATTTCTAATTTCTCTAATCCTCACTGTAGGGAAAGATTGATATCCTTTACTGCAGCTTCCAACTCGGCCACATTAATAAGACTGCTATTATGTTTCTTTCGCAACCAATGTTACATCCTCAACCGCAACATCACCATTCTCCAACACAACTCCCAATGCTAAATTACTCGCATCACACCAAAAAAAACTTTTGTTCGAAATGAACTTTGCTTTAGGAAATTGCACACCATCACAGATGTAATTACTTTCGTTATCTGTTTCTGTCTGTGCATTTTAGCCTGGCCATTATCAGCATATGTATTTCAAGAAGAAAGATTAAAAACCGTAGGATATTCACTGGAAAGTGTGTTTGCTCTCTCTATCTCTCTCTCCATTCACACACACATACAGATATATATAGATATATATATATATATATATATATATATATATATATATATATATATATATATATATATATATATATATATATATATATACATATATATACGTATATAATATATATATATATATATATATATATATATATATATATATATATATTATATATATATATATATATATATATATATATATATATATATATATATATATATATATATATATATATATATATATATATATATATATATATATTGCTACGTGCCTGTGCATAGGTTTTATGTGGTATTTTATATCCAGGTCTTTGCTAGATAATGGCAACAGTGAACCTATGACAGGTGTAACACAGAGTAGTTAAATACTCTAGAAATATAATATAGTAAAGTGGGATGCACCTACTAGCACAAACTCAACTGAGGGCAATTAAATGCAAGGCAAAACTTATTATATTTATTAAAATATATTCGGCACTATCCAAAACGCCACACTCGGGTTCTACAATTGACAAGAGAAAACCCAATATAAATGTATGGTAATAACAATGCAATTCATATTAAGGGAAGATATATCAGATATGAAATGGTTAACCTAAATATACTTAGACTAGCCTTCGCTGGATATCCTTTATAAAAGTATATAATATATACAAGTAGCTTATATGAGGTACGAGAGACGAGTCACCAAACAGCAGTCTTACAGGGGATTTATCATCAAGAGAAAAACACAAACAACGGGACTAACGTAAATACCAAAGGCAAGTACCAAATGATTCATCAAAGTTATCGTACGTCCAAGACACACCATTACAGATGTAATTACCTTCATTTTTGTTTGTTTCTGTATATATATATATATATATATATATATATATATATATATATATATATATATATATATATATATATATATATATATATATATATATATATATATAATATATATATATATATATATATATATATATATATATATATATATATATATATATATATATATATATATATATATATATATATATATATATATACATATATATATATATATATATATATATATATATATATAGATATATATATATATATATATATATATATATATATATATATATATATATATATATATATATATATATATATATATATATATATATATATATATATACATATATATATATATATATATATATATATATATATATATATATATATATATATATATATATATATATATATATATATATATATATATATATATATATATATATATATATATATATATATATATATATATATATATATATATATATATATATACATATATATATATATATATATATATATATATATATATATATATATATATATATATATATATATACTATATACATATATATATATATATATATATATATATATATATATATATATATATATATATATATATATATATATAGATATATATATACATATATATATATATATATATATATATATATATATATATATATATATATATATATATATATATATATATATGTATGTCTGTGTGTGTGTGTAAGGAGAGAGAGATAGAGAGAGCAAACACACTTTCCAGTGAATATTCTACGGTTTTTAATATTTCTTACTGAAATACTTTATGCGGATAATGACCAGGCTAAAATGCACAGACAGAAACACATAACGAAGGTAATTACATCTCAAATGGTGTGCAATTTTCTAAAGTAAAGTTCATTTCGAATAACAGATTTTTTTCAAGAATCCACATTGTTTTGTTAAACTTGACTCCGTTCTTTTTTATAGTCCTGTCACCCTTATTCATTATTATTGAATTAAAAATTGATTCCTTAGTAGGAGGAAGTCACTGAATGCACCCCTTATTCATTACTCGAAATGTTCCACCCAAAACCTTTCCTGTTAAATCACTGAAATTAAATCGTAAGAACACTAAAATCCATTTAGATGTTCATGAACACTTAAAGTCTCAAGTAGGTAATTATTACACGGTTATTATATGATTTGAAAAAATCCTATCTGAAATCGAAATGCATTATTGTTTTCTCTCAGTAAAACGTAATTTCCTCGTTCATTTATGAAAGGAACAAACTTCCTACTCTTTGCTATCTTCCCCTCGGAGGAGATAAGTTCAGATTTGTTTTTGGTGAAACCAAAGAAGAAGCTCTTTTTTGCGCGACATGTGGCCAGCAGGGAGAGCGCCAAAATGCGAATCTCTGGACCCACCAAAATCTTGTGTATATTATTTTTGCATAAGGAAAAGTTACGAATATTGGCTTAGGTTTCGGTTCCTCCGGGAAAATATGCCATATTTGCCCAACAAAAATGCATGGATAGGGGAGTTTCTTCTTCCCAGAGTAACTTCGCCTTCTGGTATTTTATATAAATGATTTGAGAGTATCCTGTAGAACACGGATTTTTTTTCTTACACCCTTTTTGTGTTCAAAAGTCTCTGAAGGCATTGACTGCGGATCTCTCTAATCCGTGCTTATAATGGGATCTTAGAGATGACGTGAGGTAGAAATCTTGAATATTAAAGCAACATTGAAAATGTATTTTAGAAGTGAAATATCAAGTTGGAATCCAGGTAATTTTTCAAGTTCATACGTGTGGGTATTTGTTATTTCATTCATGAGAGTTTTTTATTTCTTACTTTTTTTTACTGATCCAATATTTTTTTATTCAGTAAAGAGGCTTCTGAAACCAACTTTCACCTCTTTCTTTTATATTGTCCCTTTGCCAACAGAGGCCCTTTTAATTAATAATTGAAAGGCTGGAAATTTATTGGCAAAATAATAATAATAATAATAATAATAATAATAATAATAATAATAATAATAATAATAATAATAATAATAATAATATGTGGCGCCGTGGCAGAGTGGGTTAGGCCATCAATTGACTGGTTAGCAACATTGTGGCTGGTCAGTCGTTGGATGGGTGACCGCTCTCCTCGGAGTTGATTCCTTGGGAAAGGATCTTTACCATAATTTCCTCAGTCTGCTCAGCTGTAAATGAGGACCTATTCCTGATGGGTTAGGGTCCAGCTATGGGTTAAATAGCAAACCTCAGCAATGATGGAAAGAAATGAAGGATTAAACGACAACGACGGATATAGAACCTCTGGTAACAGAGGAGCTTCGACCGGCAACCAGGTATTCAGCCCAATTGAAGGGGAAGACGGCCAGGTACTTGGAGGTCGTCATCCAGCAAGTGACCACCAACTAACCAACTACCAGAGACTGGAGCTACAGAAGCAAACCTGAGGAAGAAATGGACAAGAGAAGAAAATAAGGAAATATGGAGATGCTACATCAGAAGCAACCCGACGGAGAGAATATATAGAAGAAGGTTGGTCAACATCTGGAATGAGAGGAATAACACCCCCCAAACAGAGCAGAGGCTGGCAGACCAAGTAAGGAACATAAAGAAAAAGAACTCGCTCACCCCAACAGAAAGAGAAGAATTGGAAAGGGAAATGACACACGACAACGAATTACAAGAAGACGAACTGAGAAGACGACAGGGATGATGAGGTATCAAACAACGACATACGAAGAAACACCAACGAAGTAACAGACAGACGGAATGTGTAGAAAAGAAAAGACAATGGATGAAGCCAGATACAGAGAGAACAAAGATCCCCTCCATGAAACCTTACAACACCAAGAAATTAAGGGAGAAAACAAGTGAGGTCAGTGAAATAATAAGGCTAATGCACCCCACAAATATCCCAAAAACAAATAACTTGACATATGCAGGAGCAAGATTAGTAGCAAAACTGATGGGGATATGAACACCAACACCACCAGCACAACCAACCCAACAGAAACTAAAACAGCAACCACCTTGGAAAAGACGCCTGAAAAAGCAAATCATGGTGATGAGATCTGACTTCAGTAAACTGAAAGAGATGGCAGGAAAAAGGCTAAGGAGCAAGAAAACAAGGGAGGAACTAAACGAGAAATACAAAGTACAGGAGAGGGGACTAAACAACACAATAGAAGATGTAAAACAGAGGCTTAAGGCCAAAGAACATAAGATCCAACAGTACATGAACAGGAATAAGGGATACCAACAGAACAAACTATTCGGAACCCACCAGAAAAGACTATGCAGCCAACTAAGAGGGGAAGACAACCACCAAGAAATTTCTGAAGCCAAACCAAGAGAGAGACTCTGGAAAAACATATGGAGCAATCCGCTATCACACAACAAACATGCAACATGGCTCAAGGAAGTCACGGCTGAAGAAACAGAGAAAATAAAACAAAGATTCACTGACATCGCGACAGATACAGTCAGACACCAACTAAAGAAAATGCCCAACTGGAAAGCCCCAGGTCCTGATGAAGTCCATGGATACTGGCTCACTCAAGAATAGCAGAACAACTTCAGCATTGTATCACAAATCACCATGTGCCCAAATGGATGATCACAGGAAGAACATCCTTAGTCCAGAAAGACAAGAGTAAGGGAAATATAGCCAGTAACTACAGGCCCATCACCTGCCTACCGATAATGTGGAAGTTACTAACAGGTATCATCAGCAAAAAGCTATACAACTGCCTAGAGGATAAAAACACCATCCCCCACCAACAGAAAGGCTGGAGAAGGAAGTGTAGGGGCACAAAAGACCAGCTCCTGATAGACAAAATGGTAATGAAGAACAGTAGGAGAAGGAAAACAAACCAAAGCATGGCATGGATAGACTATAAGAAAGCCTTCGACATGGTACCACACACATGGCTAATAGAATGCCTGAAAATATACGGGGCAGAGGAAAACACCATCAGCTTACTCAAAAATACAATGCACAACTGGAATACAATACTTACAAGCTCTGGAATAAGACTAGCAGAGGTTAATATCAGGAGAGGGATCTTCCAGGGCGACTCACTGTCCCCACTACTCTTCGTCGTGGCCATGATTCCCATGACAAAAGTATTGCAGAAGATGGATGCTGGATACCAACTCAAGAAAAGAGGCAAAAGAATTAACCATCTTTTATTCATGGACGACATGAAGCTGTATGGTAAGAGCATCAAGGAAATAGATACCCTAATCCAGACTGTAAGGATTGTATCTGGGGACATCAGGATGGAGTTTGGAATAGAAAAATATGCCTTTGTCAACATACCAAAGGGCAAAGTAACAAGGACTGAAGGGATAAAGCTACCAGATGGGAACAACATCAAACACATAGAGGAGACGGGAAGCACATACCTGGGAATAATGGAAGGAGGGGATATAAAACATCAAGAGATGAATGAAACGATCAGGAAAAAATATATGCAGAGACTCAAGGCGATACTCAAGTCAAAACTCAACGCCGGAAATATGATAAAAGCCATAAACACATGGGCAGTGCCAGTAATCAGATACAGCGCAGGAATAGTGGAATGGACGAAGGCAGAATTCGCAGCATAGACCAGAAAACTAGGAAACATATGACAATACACAAAGCACTACACCCAAGAGCAAATACGGACAGACTATACATAACACGAAAGGAAGGAGGGAGGGGACTACTAAGCATAGAGGACTGCGTCAACATCGAGAACAGAGCACTGGGGCAATATAAGAAGACCAGTGAAGACAAGTGGCTCAAGAGTGTATGGGAAGAAGGACTGATAAAAGTAGATGAAGACCCAGAAATATAAGAGACAGGAGAAAGACAAGCAGAACAGAGGAATGGCATAACAAACCAATACACGGACAATACATGAGACAGACTAATGAACTAGCAAGCGATGACACGTGGCAATGGCTACTGAGGGGAGAGCTCAAGAAGGAAACTGAAGGCATGATAACAGCGGCACAAGATCAGGCCCTAAGAACCAGATATGTCCAAAGAACGATAGATGGAAATAACATCTCTCCCATATGTAGGAAGTGCAATACGAAAAATGAGACCATAAACCATGTAGCAAATGTCCGGCACTTGCACAGAACCAGTACAAAAAGAGGCATGATTCAGTGACAAAAGCCCTCCACTGGAGCCTGTGCAAGATACACCAGCTACCTTGCAGTAATAAGTGGTACGAACACCAACCTGAAGGCGTGATAGAAAACGATCAGGCAAAGATCAGAACAGATAGGGTGATACATGCAAATAGACCAGACGTGACGTTGATTGACAAAATCAAGTATCACTCATTGATGTCGCAATACCATGGGACACCAGAGTTGAAGAGAAAGAAAGGAAAAAAATGGATAAGTAAAAATACCTGAAAATAGAAATAAGAAGAATATGGGATATGCCAGGGGAAATTGTAATCATAATCAAAGGAACACTAGGCACGATCCCAAGATCCCTGAAAAGGAACCTGGAAAAATTAAAGGCTGAAGTAGCTCCAGGACTCATGCAGAAGAGTGTGATCCTAGAAACGGCGCACATAGTAAGAAAAGTGATGGACTCCTAAGGAGGCAGGATGCAACTCGGAACCCCACACTATAAATACCACCTAGTCGAATTAGAGGACTGTGGTAGAAAAAAAAAATAATAATTACAGCAGCTGGGTCTGAAGTAAGTTAACATTGTAGTTGGATACTGAAGTATTTATTTGTCTCCTGTTTCAAAATTTCAATTTCTAAAGACAAATTTAGAATCCCAATGAAATACATCAAGAGATAAAGAAAAATACTGAAAGCGGTATTCGTGAATGAAAGCAATAAACCTAATTTTTAACCTCCTTTGTCAAAGGTATTTATTCCTCCCACATGTATCTCAAAACAGGTCAGTTTAATGCCTTATTTTCAGTAGCGCTTAAAATATGGCTCTGATATTATGGCTACTTATAATGAGACAAATAATAAAGAGGGATCGTTATTCAGCAATTGCAGATATCGTGTCTCAGTCGAGCGAGCTCAAGTGACGGGAAGATTATTTCCCAGCTTTTCGGTGAAATGCAGAGGTACAAGTGCTGTCAATTAAGTGAGGAGTAAGGGGGGTTGGGGAGTGGTGGTTGTGTGGGGAGAGTAGTACTACATGTAGCAAGAATTGTCATCTCTTTTTCTAAGCGAAGCATTTGATATATGCTAAAATTCTTTTAAGGAAGTGTGGAATAAAATTTTGTAAGTATGTGAACGTGTACTTACGTATGCCCTACAGAGAGAAAAAGTGAAGGTAGAAAAATTACCTTTATTTTTTTATGAAATGGGATTTAAATAAAAATTTACCCTGTGACATTTTGCACATTTTCAATAATATAGTCTTAAAATTACATTGCTCCCAGCATGATATATATATATTATATATATATATATATATATATATATATATATATATATATATATATATATATATAATATATATATTAGTATATATATATATATATATATATATATATATATATATTCTATATATATATATATATATATATATATATATATATATATGTATATATATACATAAAGAGAGAAAAGGAGAGAGAAACAGAGAGTGGGAATAAGATGCTATGAATACCGGCGAATTTCATCGACTACAATCGATACCCAACCCCTTTATGCCAACTGACAATGGAGTGGTGTTGAAATTGGCTAATTCTATTCCCAGTATTCTGATGCCAATATACCAAGGCATTGCATTAAGCAATTTCCTAACAATTTCTTTTAAGATCACGCCTTTCCTAGGACCCTTTCTAGAAAATAAAAATGATTTAATCTGAAATGCAACACCTTTTAATCAAATAAAGTGCTTTGGTACTGTGAGCGTACGTACGCACATACAGGCAGATATTATACTCAAATACGCACATATACATACAAACATGCACACTTGCTCGCGCGCGCACTCACACATATATGTGTGCGTGTTTGTATGTGTATATATTTGAGCAAGTGTACAAACGTGTATACCACCTTCACAATAAATCACGCAATGCAAGAATCCTTATCGTTTCATTATAGTATACACATATCTTTTTCTTTGCGAAAACCTTTCGTAACAAGTCAAGAATTTTTCATAACCGTGTCCAATCTCATTCCTCTCGCCTTCCCTACTCCGACCCGATTGTATTCCCGAGCATTGCTAATCTTATTCTTTGATGAAACTTATCGTCGACAATATTTTATCCTGAATCGAAATGCATCTTTGCTTAAACCATTCTGACAAATTCACACATAACTGGAAAGGAAAGAAAATACTTTTGATGCATTGTGTAATGATAACCCCCAATGCCCCTTTCAAGTGGTTCAATTCAATATAAGACGAACTCATTTCATAAAACCCTTGTGATCGTATGTGAAAAGAACGCCTGTCATTATTTCGACCCGATGAACTCGATTAAAGAGATAAAAGAGGTAAAAGCTGGTGAAGGTATAACTGAGAATGAATATATGACCAAATAACTATCAGTCCATGGAGATGTCTTATTTGTTACCTCCCGTCATTCTGCCCCTCTTTTTATTTGATAAACGTCATGATGCCTCATTCTAGTTTTTCAGCCAAAAGAGAAATCATGGCATTGTTGTGGCCTAAGTATCCATTTGAAAAGACGCAGGTGAATTAGAGATATGATCTGGAAAAATATGACCACGACTCTGTGGAGTTTAGTTTTTTTCTGGAAGAGTTCCAGATTGATAGAATTTACTGAACCACTTCATGTAAATCATTTCAGGCTATAGTATCGAAAGTTTTTGTGTGGCCTTGAGACGATGATAAGTATAGCTTCGCCATTGAAGATTTATTATCTTTTGGTTAAAAAGTTTGTTTGCGGAAGTATTTTAAACAATTCAGGAGAAAACAGAAGAGGGCAGAGAGTTCCACGACCTCGAATGATAAAAAACCACTGATCAAACCAGTTGACCATCAAGTTCGACATTTCTGCACACTGGCTTTGGTACTGGAATGCTAAAACGATGTAAATGAAATAAATAATTACTAGAATAAAATTACGGTGAAATAAAAGAAATAAGCTACAACAGAATAGACAGATTTCTGTGGTATCCACTCATTGATTCATAGGTTGATTGTTTATGAGCACTTAAATCTGTCTGGTAAATGTTATCGACTGACGATGTAAAAGGGAGACAGAAACAAGGACGTCTCTCTCTCTCTCTCTCTCTCTCTCTCTCTTCTAAATTTAAGTTCGATAGTAAAATCAAATATGATATCTAAAGAACCTCTACAACGAAAAGCACCAAATCACCAACTCGGTCTGAGGAACAATGGGCAATCTTTTTTCGCGTGAATACGAAATTGGCAATTCTCGGATTGCTTGTATTTCGAGACAGTTTTGCTGGAGCTATCCAGTTCATAGTCAATTTGCATCTTATAATTTCGTTTGAAAACGGGAACCAGATTCCGGAAGGAAATTATGTCCCGTTTACATTTCTCCAGAATAGACGAGAATTCGGAGCCACTCCTTGTCAAAATTACATGGTCATTGGAATAAAGCTTTGGCTGGGCATAAAATGAAAAGCCATTTTTTCTCTCTTTCACTGCTTGCGTATAAATTTCCACTTCATTCTTTCAAACATTTTAAATTACTTGGTTAAGGATTAATTTTTTTAAACCATGAAGTCGATTTTCAATGCTTATTAGTTTTCCAAGAAATTTTAACTTTGAGGAACTTGAAATGCATATGGGGTAATATAAAATAGATATCTTACCATTAATCTCTTCATAGATTTATTTGTTTTCCTGGGTAAAGGGTTATTTTTTTACCGTAAAAGTTGTTGTTCAGTGCTTGCCAATTTTTACTGTAAGGAAGCTACCTTACCTTACATCTTCTTCGGGTTGCCCCAGGTCCCTCAGTGTGAGGCACCTCTAATGTCTACCAGAGAGTTGCTAGTACATCTTCCGGTATATTTTGCATCTTCCAATCTTGGATGGTCTGGGATGTAGCTTAGATATTTGTCGAGCTTATTCTTAAACACATCTACGCTCACTTATGATATATTCCTCCGATGAGCTGGTAACGCATTGAATAGACACTGCATTATCGATGCTGGGGCGTAGTGGATTAATGTCCTGTTTGCTTTCCTTATTTTTCCTGCTGTAGTTTTGGGCCCTATTAATCTACCTCTGCTTGCTCTTTCTGATATTTTTAGCTCCATGATGTTTTTGGCTATTCCTTCTATCTGTTTCCATGCGTGAATTATCATGTAGCGTTCTCTTCTCCTTTCTATACTATATAATTTTAAGGATTGTTGTCTTTTCCAGTAGTCAAGATCCTTAAATTCTTCTATTCTAGCTGTAAAGGACCTTTGTACACTCTCTATTTGTGCAATATCCTTTTGATAGTGTGGGTACCATATAATATTGCAATATTCAAGTGGTCTACGAACATATGTTTTATAAAGCATAATCATGTGTTCAGCTTTTCTTGTTTTGAAGCGCCGTAACAACATTCCCATTTTTGCTTTACATTTTGCCAATAGAATTGCTATTTGATCATTGCATAACATGTTCCTATTCATCATCACACCAAGGTCTTTAACTGCTTCCTTATTTGTGATTGTCTCATTATAAGGTCCCCTATATGCCTATGTCTGCAATCATAATAACAAACAGTAATGCAGCTAACACCGTACTTTGTGGCACACCGAATCTTACCTTAGCTTCATCCGATTTCTCATCGTTTGCAATAACTATCTGTTTTCTATTGTGTAAAAATTCTTTTAACCATCTTCCTACTTTATCCACTATATTATGTTTTCTAATTTTCTTCGCTAATATGTTATGATCTACCTTGTCAAAAGCTTTTGCAAAGTCTAAATAAACCACATCTGTTTAATTTCCGCTTTTCATATTTTTGTATATGTTCTCATGGTGGACTAACAGTTGGGTTTGTATACTTTTTCCGGGTACGAAACCATATTGTCCTATATTAAACAAATTATTTTTTATTAAATGTTTCATAATATTTTTCTTCATTACCCTTTCATACACTTTTACAATATGTGATGTTAGACTCACAGGCCTATAATTAATTGCCTCTAATCTTGATCCACTTTTGAAAGTAGGGGTAATATATGCTAATTTGTGCTCATCATAAATCTTGCCTGTATCTACACTTTGTCTTAATAATATTGCAAGTGACTTTGCGATAGAATGAACTACTTTCTTTAACAAAATAGCAGGGACACCATCAGGCCCTGCTGCAGCTGCATTTTTAATTTCATTAATAGCCTGCACAATATCAGCTTCATTAACCCAATAACCGTTTGCTATGGGAAGCAGCTTTGGTGCCCCAGCTGTCAGCCAAGAGTGCGGGCAGCAAACATTGACGCTAACAAAACTGTCAGCAAATAGTTAAAAACACAATTTGGCAACAGTTCTCCGGTCGCGCTATCTTTTGAGTGCAGGGTGGCTACATTAGCTTATTTTCAGTTTCTGTATCTTATTCCATATATTTTAACTCATATAAATCTATTAACATACACAATATGGCAACTGTTCTCCCGGTTGTGCTATCTTTTGAGTGCAGGGTGGCTATATTAGCTTATTTTCAGTTTCTGTATCTTATTCCATATATTTTAACTCATATAAATCTATTAACATACATACGGCCGTTCCCTTTAACCACTGTCACGTATTTATATGTCTGCTCTTTCCAGCCATAATAATAATAATAATAATAATAATAATATGTTTTGTTAAAGATGATGGCAGCATCAGTGGAATTGATTTTATATATGGTCTTTTCAATTCTTCTTATTATTCTCTTCTCATCAGGGCTGATATTTGCTAATAGCTGGCCGATGTTCATATCTCGGTGAAAGAAATGTTTTCTAAAAATAATAATTTATTGATATGATAACAAAAGTGGTTAACAAATCTTAGTCTAAGGGTGTAACGGAATTCCAACGTTTCCAACCGTATCATCGGTTCATTTCAAGGAAAGGTGAGCTTGAACTGATTGAAATGGGGTCGTTCGGCGGTATTTATTGTGTCCCAGGTGCTCTGTCTGATGGGCGCTGCATTTCATTGGCTGAACAGAGGATTAAGTCCTGAGTCAAAGCCGTCTTGCAGAGGTGGAAGCTCGCACTGCTCTTCTCGTGCGGACGCTGGAGACTGGGAGACGTAGTATTGGGAAGGTCATTGCCGATAGACGGGGCACCTGATTGGCCCGTTCGATCGGCTCTATGGTGCTGGCGGGCGGCGCCCTTCGTGCCAACCGTCGGGAGGAGTGAAGTCTCTTGGGTGGTGTTGAGGCTGGGTCTCTCCTTCCAGATGTGTAGGGCCTCCAAGAGGCGGAGGCGACGGTGGTCTGCTGCCTTATCGATAATTCTGATATTAGGAATAATGTCATTCCTAATTATCCTGGTATTGTGGACGTTTTTGGCATGATTATGGATGGCACCTTCCTGAGCGTGGGCAGGATATCCTCTTCGAAAATCGCATAGTCGTCATACCAATGTAAGCGCCGGGCATTCCCGGACAGGGCATTTGTACTGGTAGACAACGTTAGTTTTCTTGAGAGGGGTCCTGCAAACACGGGGGGCTGGATTGTTTTTCATAATCAGGCCGGACCACTGGTCTTCTTGCTCTTGTAGTAAATTATTAGTTTCACTTTTTTCGCAGGGTCCGTGGGGGAGACGTTCCTTCTATGATGGTACGAAGGGCTCGCTCGTCCTCTTTGTATTTCTTATGAAATACTCCCTTGTAAAAGAGAGTGACGTCTTCAAGGGCGGTGGGACAGGGCTC
>NC_061109.1:63951234-63963734 GCF_015104395.2 Macrobrachium nipponense
ACAGGTCGAAAATTGTGAACCAACTAATGTTTGAAACAGAGTCATTTTTGTTAAACTATAAGAAACTTCTGAATGCTATTATGATGTCTACTAAGAACATTTTATCACCATACCTCATCAGTCCTAGTGAGTTAAACCACATTATAGAAAAAATGTATGTTAGACAATCTTTTCTAACCGCTTACTATAGTTTAATAACTGTGAAAAGGGTTTCTGATCACATTGTATTGGTTATACAATTTAACAATAATGAAGTTAATAACTTGATATCCATTTACCCTTTTCCAATGCTAGTAAATAACAAGTCAATTGTTTTGAACCAAGACATAGTACATTTTGCATTGCAAAAAAATTCCCTTCTTTTGGTGCAAGTAAGTAACAAAAATTTTGATGATTGTATCATGCTTGTAGCCAATGAGTTTGTTTGCAATATACAGTTTTTATGAGCCACTTAACAAACTGTATTGCATAGATGATTTGATTAATGACAGAAATGGTGAGAATAACTGTGAATATATCCCTTACAATCATGATTTCAAAGCTCAAAATTTGTATGATGAAATGATAGTGTTTTCACAGAATCAAGTAACAGCTAAGGTCACTTGTAGGAATAACAAATCTCAAATAATGTTTAATGACATTAAATCCTTCGTGACATCTTGTGAAGTAATTATTTTGAATTATTTGTATAACATGCCTACCATTTTTGCTACTTACACCTTAAACTTATCTAGCCACATAAATCATTTTGAACATGTCAAAGATTTCAAATTGTCCAAACTTGAGTTAGAATCATTTAACAAACTTGAAGCAGCTAATCATTTTTTCCATGTATACAAGTCTGGCATTTCCCCCATTATGTCCATGATAAATATTGTTTTGTTAGTACTCACCATGCTAGCTTTCATATGTATGGTCAGAGTGTTAGTTATTAACAAGCTCAACACCATTAAGACTTTACTGAATAATTTGCCTTCAAGTAACTAGTGTTCTAACATTGTTGTATATATTGCCATTTATGATTACTTTCAACATTGTATTTTTTTATGTATGAAGTGTTTTGATAATTTTATGCATTGAGGTCACTGCCTGTAGGTGGTCGAGTGTTGTTAAGAATACAACAGGAGTCTGTCTATAAGTATGTAGGGACAATTAGATAGGAAAATCTACTGGCAGAAATATATAGAGTGAGGGTAGAGTAATGAAAGAATCTACCAGGAGAGGTATAAAAGGGAGTAGATGTGTGGCAGAAACAGACTGCAGCAATAGCAGTTTGGGAAAACGAGACAAAACATAGGCAGCAGCTTGCCAAAAGAGTAAGTTGCAAACTCCAGTGGAAAATCTGAACTTTGACACCTTCAGTAGGTGGTTACTGTAGATTAGGACGCCCAATTAAATTCACACAGGAGTGGCACCGGAAGAAAGGAAAGCCACTCAAGAATTAGTAGGATGTGTCTTAGTAGAAGTTAAGGAGGAGCTTAACTGTATGAGTTAGGCTGAGACTTCACTTGAGGTCTCAGAGAAGTTTAGTTAGGAACTAAGCCTTATACGGGGAGGCTACGTCAGTACTCTGTCTGTTCCCTGTGTAGTGTTGTGTAAATTGTTAAATTGTGAATTATTACTCTTACTAATAAGTAAGATAAATTAAGTGGGGTTTAACTTGCCAGAGTCCTACGTTGTAGTAAAGCTTTAAATCCTGAGGAGACTAGACTGGAGAATAAAAGCGGAGGGGTAATGGGGGCGGGGGGTACAATGATTTCCTAACAATGTTTAAAAGAAAAACAAGTCAACCGTCACCGCAAGTGATAGAATTGGAGGTTAGCCCATATAACAGATAACTTTCCCAAATAATACCAACAAGCTACCGAAGAAAGGCTGACTAGTCATAAAAGAGAAGAGAAGAGAGAAAGAGAATGAAGGAAACCCGTAAGTACACATATAAACGCAACATATATGAAAATATATCAATTCCGAGATTGAGTGAATTGGATATTAAAGGACATTGTAGCTCGAATGATTTAAATGAATCACGGTGATGTGATAATTATTCATATATATATATATATATATATATATATATATATATATATAATATATATATAGTATATATATATATATATATATATATATTTATATATATATATATATATATATATATATATATATATATATATATATATATATATATATATATATATATATATATATATATATATATATATATATATATATATATATATATATATATATATATTATATATATGAAGATAAAAGGCCCATAAAACACTATTATTATACTGTTGTATTATAGTGAAAACAAAACACACACACACACACATACTATATATATATATATATATATATATATATATATATATATATATATATATATATATATATATATATATATATATATATATATATATATATATATATATATATTATATATATATATATATATATATATATATATATATATATATATATATATATATATATATATATATATATATATATATATATATATATATATATATATATATATATATATATATATATAATATATATATATATATATATATATATATATATATATAAGATAAAATACTGACGCAATTCATATCGGAACTTAACAATAACAGAAGCAGTTTTTATAGCACAAGCAAACCAAGTATGAATATCCAGGAAGAATAGCCACTCAACTTCATTGTGTATATATATTGATATTACACGTATCAGGTTTCAATAAGGCGGGATGATTTAGGTAATACATTATAAATTACATTTACTCATCACATTTAATGACTTCTGTTTTGTTGTGGATATCTTTTAACGCTATAGAATTTGATGGAAATATAAGCAAGGTAAGCATGTGAACTTTTAAATATCAGAATTGGAAATAAGTGCATCCGACAAAATTGAACAACAAAGATTTTACGAATATTCTGACCCACGCAAATGCTAATGTTATTTTTATAAAGAGAATAAAAAGAAAAGCAGAGAGACTGCAAACATCTCTGTCCGCGTTACGTCAGTAAATGCACTTTATAATGGAGCTTGAGAAAAATCCGGAAAAATTGTCGAAAAAATTTGATTGGGATTAGAAAGTTTATATTCACCTAAGCCATTTAGTTTTGATGAGTTTGCTGCTACGCATTTCAACAACGAGATTTTGCGAAAGCCCGAGAGAGAGAGAGAGAGAGAGAGAGAGAGAGAGAGAGAGAGAGAGAGAGAGAGAGAGAGTTTTTTTATTATTAAAACTTATAGTGTTAGTATCGACTGAATACAACATATACTATTCAGTGATATTATCTGTTCTCTTTGATATTAGCTTTTTATACGTCAACCCCGTTGCGAATAAACAGGATAGAATATCCCTTTGCGCTCACGCCCGTGTTTGTGTGTGTGTGTGTATGGGGTTGTATGTCTACCCGTGATACTGTAGAAGACATCAGCTGAATGAATAACGCCATGTGGGGCAATGCAATACAGCTTATACATCACGATTTACCCCTGGAAAGTCAATTCGTATTCAGAACTTGGTTATTATCCCGACGTTAAAAAGGCACCATCTGATTTATGAAGGCGCACGAGCTTTGCTTATTCACAAATGTAATATTTATGTGTCTAGGTTCTCGTAGTCCACCGGCACCTGAATATCATATTTCGGTGGTGATTCTCTGGCATGCCAAGTTGAGTGAGGTATACGATGTTACCTTTTGTTATCGTTGTTAACGTTCATTTTTCCATTTGCTGTTACCTGGATGTATGTAGTAGACAGGTGAGCACGAAAGAGTGAATACTAAAATAACTAAAATTATCAGTCATGGAAAGATTGTTGGCAAGTAAGTAAATGTTCCTTAAAATTTTAACATACGGGGGAGCATCGGTAGCATAGTGAAAATTAAGAGCGTAATGAGCAATTCTATTATGATTAAATAGAATAAGAATCAATAGTAGCTGAAAGAGAGAAATGGATGATACGATTCGGTTTCGTTGAGATAAATTAGGAATACGTTCGGTTTAGTTTAGACTCGCCTCGAAATAAAGATAACTGTCAAGAGTGACAGGTTTTTCATGTTAAAATGAATAAATAAGTATAGAAATGGATCTGCGAATAGAAAAATAGGTTGTATAAGTAAATAAAATCTGAGACTAACGTTTTTGAAAAATATATTGTCTTTTTGCATGGCATGCGGATATTTCTCTCTCTCTCTCTCTCTCTCTCTCTCTCTCTCTCTCTCTCTCTCTCTCTCTCCAAAGACGCACATACACACAGTTACAAATTGAGCAGATATTCAAAATCTAACCCATAATGACATTATTACATAAAATGGATGTAAAATTTATAAACTTCAAAACCAAACGTATGAAAGACTGTAAATGACACCACCAAATACGAGCAAATTCAAATGGGAAAATGGAGAATACACTTCAAGACGAGCATAAAGAAATACACTCACAAGGGGGAATAAATTCTCGACCCGTTTTGATGGTCTTATAAATCATGACGTTGTCGCCTCCAAAAGCATACCTCATTTGTTACGGTCCTCTTAAGTGGAGTACGAAATATAATGCTAGACGCCACCCTTTATCCCGGCGTGAATAAATTACGGTGCTAGACCAAATATTCATTTTTTTTCTATTTTGCAATGGTAGAGATACGAGTTCACTAACGTTGACAGAAGGGGTGTACGTTCGCTCATTGGTGACAAAGGGAATTTTTATTATTATGCTGTATTATGAAAGGAGCTGTGGGAATATATTGTAAAAGAAAAAGGGCAAAACATTGAAGATTTAGTCGCTATAATAATAATAAATATATAATAATAATAATATAAATAATAATAATAATAATAATAATAATAATAATAATAATAATAATAATAATAATAGTTAAAAAGGATGCAGAATTAAGCGAGTTGATTTTATATATTGTTTTTTCTATTTTCCTTACTATTCGCTTCTCAGGCTCAGCGATGTTTCTGAGTAACTGGCCAATATTCATATTGGGAATTTTTCAAAAAAACGTTTCTCCTTCCCACCGCCGCCCGGAGAGCAGCGAGCGACCCCCCGACGATGCCAGATAATCAGGAGCCCCACAGGATGATACGATTCCTGCTACAGACGGAATTCCTGACGTTCATCCCCAGCACACCACTGTGGCGCTCGCACAAGAGAATCCCCGAGACCTTCGAGGCGAGATCCACGGCTTCGCCAAGACCGGCCCGACCAATGAGAATGCAACTCTAGGTCCGTGCCGCTATAAATACCGTTCCGCAAACTTACTTGCTACAGTCTCTTCAATCGACTCGTCCGAAGATGCCCTACGAGAAGGTCGAAACGTCACGTAATACCAGCTATACCAGCACCAACACCAGCCCTTAATCCAAAGACGACCCCGGCCCGAACTGAACTACGCTTACGGAATAATACCGGCACTGACGACGACCCCTGCTTGACCTGGACCTGATATCCTGTTGCTAATAAAAGATTCCTTCAGCATTTACAATTTTTGAAAAATTCCCAATATGAATATTGCCAGTTACTCAGAAACATCGCTGAGCCTGAGAAGCGAATTGTAAGGAAAATAGAAAAAAAACAATATATAAAATCAACTCGCTTAATTCTGCCATCCTTTTTAACAGTATTGCCTAAAAGAGGGTCTTCTACAAAATAATAATAATAATAATAATAATAATAATAATAAAAATAATAATAATAATAATAATATGCTGGAAGTAAACCCTCTTTTAAACATGTTTTATTAAAAGTGATTGCTGCCTCAGCTGCATTAATTTTTATACAGGTTCTTCTCTATTTTTCTAGTTATTGCTTTCTCATTGTTGCTTAAACTGGTGAGCAACGCACCGAAGGTTAATATATCTCAATTAGGTCAAACGATTGGATTTTGTTGGTAAAAAAATTTCAGTTGGGGTAGTCAAATTTTCGGGTACATTCCGTAGAGTGTATTGCAGATAGAATTGATGTTAAATTCTATTTCTTTTCTATTCTAACGATTATTTGCGGACGTTTCGTCTGAATAAACCTCAGACATCCTCTTGGGCGGAGGTGGGTGAAGGACTGAAGTGAGAAGGTGAGTCCAGCTGCTTATATTGCAGTGGTGCAGCGGGGGCGTCGTGCCGCTGCCTTTTCACTGGCTCATGGGGGGGGGAGCTTCTTTTTCATTGGCTGCGGGCTCAAGCCAGCTCCCGATCGCATGCTCAGCAGGTGCACTGATCTTCTCAGCTGCATATCATCACGCCGGGCTTCCTTTTGATTGGGTAAAGGCTGCATGACGTCACTACTGGTATTATTCATCGTATTAATGTCGTCTTCGGTGGTATTTTCTTCTTGAATTGGGGCGTTTTTGGGCGGCGATATGGTGATGTTTGCCGTTACTGGAGTGTTTCTTTGCATGCAGGTCGGGAGCAAAAAGGCCTCCTGTGTCGTGTTCATGGAGGGCTTTTGCTCCTGGATGAGTAATGCCTCCAGGAGGCGCAGACGGCGAGGGTCGGGTGCTCTCCCTATTATCCTGGTGTTACGGATAATACAGTCGTGGGAGATTGTGTCTCGGTAGTGTTCTTAAACCTGTCAGGACACTCGCTATCCCTGTTGAGGCACATCCCTAAATTTGTTTTCTTCGTGTAGACAGAAGTGCGGAGACCGTCTTCTGTCTTCGTTATAAGGACGTCGAGGAAGGGGAGCCAATTGTTGGTGCTAAACTCAACTGTATAGTTTAGCACGCTGCATTGCTGGTATCGGCGACGTAGGGCTTCTACCTCATCCTCGGTGTCGACTTGCACGAAGATATCGTCTATGTAACGGGCGTATTTGCAGGGGTGCTGGCTCTGGGCAAAGACCCTCTCTTCTATGGTGCCCATATAGAAGTTGGCAAAAAGGAATCCCAGAGGAGAGCCCATGGCAACGCCATCTTTCTGACGGAACATTTGTCCTCTGTGGGTGGAGAAGGGGGCCCTCTTCATACAGATGTCCAGCAAGGTGTGCAAAGAGGCTTCTGGGATATTTGAGTGGGGCTTTGTCGACGGGTTCCCCCTCGGTTAGACCGTCGATTCCAAGATGATGTTCAATGGTCTCGTCGACGGGAAAGGTTGGTAAATAGGATTCTTAACGTTCGAGGGGATGCTATGATGCCAGTGCCTAGGGGAGTTGTGAATTTCTTTCAAGGAACTCCACCCGATGAATTCAGGCTATAAGCCGGCTCGGGACATAGGAGTCAAAAGTTTGATTGAGGCGTTTGGCAAAGGGCGTAAAGTATGGGGGCGTCTGGCTGATAATCGGGCAGAGAAGGGATTGGCCTTCCCTTATGGGTTTTTCACATTCCCCATAGAGGTAACCAAGGCTGAAAGGTCCCCCATTGGATGGGGCAGAAGGTGGACGTGCGTTGGTTGCGGCATTAATGGTACTGATTGACACTGTTGGCAATCTACTTTTTGAATGGTCTTCCGTGGGGTTCAAGTGTGAGATGTTCAATAAACTTTGAGGAATTCGGACAGGATAGCGTTCGAGCTTCTTCATGGTAAATCCTTCGTTGTTAATTAAGACGATAGCGTGCTGTCTTATCTGCCTGTCACACATGTAACGTCTTTTCTTTTGCCTTCAACTCCTTAGTTTGCCTTCCTTCAATCTCTCCAGGTGAAGATGCCCACTGGTGTGCTGGCCCCCTCTCCGTGAGGGCTTCGGCGAGCAGGAGCGGCCTTGTAGGGACATCTGTTGTTCGGAACCATAATTCCGGGTCCTCGAGCTGTTTGGATGGAGTCGAGCAAGGATATTTCGATTCTCAAGTCTTTTTCTCATGTTGCTTATGGCTTAGACATCAAAGTGACAGTTAAGCCCTTAGTCCGAAGCAGAGCGTCTTTGGTCCGGGAGAAGGTTGGTTGGAAGTCAGTGAGATTGATGTAAGCCTTTGAAGGCACGCTAAAAGGACTCACCGTTGAGAGGAGATCAGCTTTTGCAATGACGCCCTTTCGAATGCGTTTTTTCATGTCTTCGTTCTTCGGGAGGCGGATAAAGCAGGCATCAATTGTCCATCGTTGGCAGCTAATTCCTTATCGGGAAGGGTTCGGGAAGGTTTCCACTAATCGGTGGGCTTGGGGTTCTCCATTTCGGTTTTGGTGCTGAGGGAAACCGTTCTGTGGAGGGATAACCCAGGAGGCGGCTGTCTGTTCAGGTTTACTCATTAACTAATCTCTGCTTGGGCGGCTTGTTAATGCCTCCGTGTGTTTCGTCCATATTTCACTCCACAGTCGAGCATCGTCCTCGTGGGAGTTTCCTTAGTTCGGGAAGTCTTCGCTTGTGAATTGGCCGTTGTATGAGGGAATTTCCTGAAGCTTAGACATGAAGTGAACAGTTTAATGGCCTCCTAGTCGAATGCAGGGAGCGTCTTTGGTCCGGGAGAAGGTTGGGAAGAAGAAATTTGCGAACTCCCCCAGCCCCCCACTGGTATCATAAGCATCAGCCCTCGAACGTAGAATCCCTATTTACCAACGTTCCCTTATAAAAATTCATGCAGCTTGGAGGCAGCATCAGCTTTAAATAAAACAAAATGTTTTAAAAGAGGGTTTTTACTTCCAGCAATTCACGTAGCAATGAAAATGCCTGCATGACCCCTCAGCGAGGCTTAGAAGAGGGGACCAGGAAGCTTCAGGAAATCCCTCATACCAACAGGCAATTAAACGGGAGAAGACCTTCCGAACTAAGGAAACTCCAGCGAGGACGATGCTCCGACTGCCGGAGTGAATGGACGAACGCAACGGACCATTACCAAGCCGCCCCCGAGCAGAGGAATGTTAATTGAAGGAACCTGAAGTAGAACGCCCCCCTTGGATCCCTCTGGAACGGTTCCCGTCAGCCCCGATTTATTTGACGACCCCCGATGAGACCCAACCGAATGAGAAACCAAACCCACCGATAGTGACAAGCCTTCCCGATTGTAGAATTATGCCCGCCATCGATGACCATGTTGATGCCTGCCTTATCCACCCACCCCCCCCCCCCTCCCGAGACGAAGAAACCATGAAAAAAGCGGCAATAAAGGGCGTTCATGCGAAAGCTGATCTCTCTCAACAATGAGTACCACAAAAGCGTGCGCAACGGCTAACATCAAATCTCACTGACTTCCAACCTTCTCCACGACCCCAAGACTCTGCTGCTGTACGACTAGGGCTTAACTGTCACTTCATGTCTAAGCCTAAGCAACCATGAAATAATAAGAACTTGGATCGGAACTCACTGCCTCGACTCCATCCAACAGCCGAGAACCCGGAATATTTGTCTTGAACAAACAGGGACGCCCTACAGCCCAACCTGCCTCACCGCGGCCCTCACGGAGAAGGGCCAAACACCCAGTCCAATCTTCACTCAAGAGATGAAGCGAAGCACCTAAGGCCGTTGCAAGGCCCATAAGAAGACAATTACTTTGTGCCAACGGGCAAATAAGATAATGCCGCTTTCGTCCTTAATAACAAATGAAGGAATCCACCACCCTGAGAAGCCTTGACGCTTATCAAAACAACTGTCCACTCCCTTCCAAGTTTGGAATTCCACTTTCCCTCCGGAGGACCAGGTTTCTATCAGGAAAGGGAACCCAAAGGGCCTGAAAGTTCCTTGGGATTGGGCCGGAAGGTGACTGCATTGGTCTTGCGGCCATTAACGGTACCTGAATGACAATTGTTGGCATCACTTTTGGAATGTTTCCGTGGGTTACCTGAGTGAAGCCGTGTGCGGTGGTGTGGAAAACTAAGGATTGAAGGCCCCAAGAAGACCAATTACTTGTGCAATTCAGGGCAAATAAGATAGCCGCTTTCGTCTTAAAATAACAATGAAGGCAATAACCAATGAGAAAGCTTGACGCCTATCACCCCTGTCCAACTCTCCTCAAAGTTTGAACGTAAACCTCACACGGACCCCACGGAAGACATCCAAAAGTTGATGCCAACACCTTGTCATCATACCATTATGTCCGCAACCAATGCAGTTCCACCCTTCCGCCCATCCAAGGGGAATTGGGCATTGACGAGTTGCCTTGGTTACCCTCTATGGGAACGTGGATATAAAACCCATAAGGGAAGGCAACCCTCTCCGTCACCCGCATTACTCTAGCCAGACCCGCCCGCCCCTTAACGTTTACGCCTTTGGCCAAACGCCGATATTCAAATTTTGACTCCCTACGTTCCTGAGGGCGCCGGCTATAGGCCTGAGTTTCATCGGTGGAGTTCCTTGAAGAAATTCGCGACATTCACCCCGGCACTACATCACATAGCATCCGCTCGACATAGAATCCCTATTTACCAACTTTCCCCCGTCGACGCAAGACCATTTCGACATCATCCATGGATTTTGAGTCTACCAATGAACCCGTCGACGGCCTCCCCCCACTCCAAGTATCCCAGAACCTCTTTGGGCGCACTCCTTGCTGGACATCTGTACGAAGAGCGGGCCCCTTCTCCACCCACCGAGGACAGACCATTCCGTCCAGAAGATGGCGTTGCCATGGGCTCTCCTCTGGGGAGTCCCTTTTTGCCCAACTTCTATTATGGGCACCATAGAAGTGTGGGTCTTCGCCCAGAGCCAGCCACCCCTACCAAGCAAATACACCCATTACATGACGATATCTGCGTGCAAGTCGACACTGAGGATGAGGTAGGAAAGCCGCCCTACGTGCGCCGATTCCAGCCAATGTCAGTGCTACTAAACTATACAGTAGAGGTTTAGCACCAATGAGCGGCTCCCCTTCCCTCGACGTCCCTTATAACGAAAGACCAGAAGATGGCTGCCGCCCAACTTCTGTCTACACCGAGACAAACAAATTTAGGAAGTGGGCCTTCAACTGGGGAATAGCGGGGAGTGGTCCCTGACATGGTTTAAGAACACTACCGTTCAGGGCCTTTGATAAAGGGCCCTCTCCCCATTGTTCTACCTTGGCAGGACACACACCGCGAGGCTTGATAAGAGCTTTCACAGATGCTCCCGTGGAATAACGGATTAATTCCAATTAACGCTCATCAATCGAGAAGTGTGGTACTGCCCTCGAAAGAATGGTACTCGGAATGAGGAAGAAGACCCACCCCCCGAACCCCGCCCCAAACCGATAACATCAAGATTATTATTAAAGGCCTTCATGCACTCTCCAATACCGCGAGGAGGAAGAAGCGATGAAGAAGATCATTAAGGAGAACATCCGCCCCCTTGAAGAAGGCAAGAAATAAGTGGACCTTATGAAATAATAACAACAAAACTGTAACAAAAACAAAAGACCTTATCATGAAAAATAACCCCCTCACCGGCCATCAAGAGACCCCCCTCAGAAGCAAGCACGAACGTAGTGAAAGAAATGTTTAATTCAACCAATTGGCCTAAGTTGCTAGAACTACTTGAACGTTGAAAAAACTAACAAACGACCAATGATTTTGGCAGAGATCGAATGGAGTTTTTTTTTTTTACATCAGTGAGTTAATGAATGAACGTTTTGCCAATAGACAACAAAAAACTTCTCAAATATCAAAAAAGAACAAAGGCACAAGACAACGTTTTGCCCGGAAAGAAAGAAGAAAATCAACAGTAGACAGTAATCCTTAGAGAGAGAGAGAGAGAGAAAGACCTTCCCCTACCTTACAGACCTTACATCTTGTTCGGGTTGCCCCAAGTCCCTCAGTGTGAGGTACCTCTAATGTCTACTAGAGAGTTGCTAGTGCATCTTCCTATATATTTTGCATCTTCCAATCTTGGATGGTCGGGGATGCAGCTTAGATATTTGTCAAGCTTATTCTTAAACACATCTATGCTCACTCCTGATATATTTCTCAGATGAGCTGGCAACGCATTGAACAGACGCTGCATTGTCCATGCTGGTGCGCAGTGGATTAATGTCCTGTGTGCTTTCCTTATTTTTCCTGCTATAGTTTTGGGCACTATTAATCTACCTCGGCCTGCTCTTTCTGATATTTTTAGCTCCATGATGTTTTTGGCTATTCCTTCTATCTGTTTCCATGCCTGAATTATCATGTAGCGTTCTCTTCTCCTTTCTACACTATATAATTTTAAAGATTGTAGTCTTTCCCAGTAGTCAAGATCCTTAACTTCTTTTATTCTAGCTGTAAAGGACCTTTGTACACTCTCTATTTGTGCAATATCCTTTTGATAGTATGGGTACCATATCATATTGCAATATTCAAGTGGACTACGAACATACATTTTATAAAGCATAATCATGTGTTCAGCTTTTCTTGTTGTGAAGTGCCGTAACAACATTTCCATTTTTGCTTTACATTTTGCCAATAGAATTGCTATTTGATCATTGCATAACATGTTCCTATTTAACATAACACCAAGGTCTCTAACTGCTTCCTTATTTGTGATTGTCTCATTTTTAGGTCCCCTATATGCATATAGCTTTCCTTCTCTGTCTCCATAATTTATTGATTCAAATTTATCAAAGTTAAATACCATCCTATTTACCTGTGCCCAATCATATACTTTGT
>NC_061109.1:63968031-63973031 GCF_015104395.2 Macrobrachium nipponense
GCAGAGAAAGTTCTCGTGTTTTCAAGACAAATTTTGCATCTCCCATTTTATCTCCGTAGACCTCTGTGAGTTTTTAGCCTGAAAAAGTCGATTCCCCTCCCCCCCCTTCCCCCCTCATCATTCTACAAGTAAGTAAACCAATTACTGTTACTACCCAGTTATGCCCTAGTTTCGTAATAATAATAATAATAATAATAATAATAATAATAATAATAATAATAATAATAACAATGTGTCCTTTAAATAGGATGCCTACATCAATCGAGTGAATTTTCTATTGAGTCATTTCAAATCTCCACTAAGTCTAAACACACACCCACTTACTTGAACAGACACCCCCATTACACCTTAACACAACCTCATGATCCTTAACACACCCACTAAATCTAAATACACAGAATTATTAATCATAGGAAAGAAGCATTTTCAATAATATATTTCCATGGTACAAAATGCATGAAAGGAGGTATGATACACCCGTAGAGTCTATGTTACTATGTCAGTTTCAAAGGAAAGGGGAGGAGGAGCAGGGTGAGGATTTGAAACTACCCCATTATCTAAATTGGGTCTAATGATGGCCACGTTGCCAATTTTGTTTAGATCGGTCAAGCCATGCGGATTTCTATGGCGCACAAGCATATAAACAAAACATCCACACGCACACACACACACACATACACACACACAACACACACACACACACACACACACATATATATTATATATATATATTTATATATATATATATATATATATATATATTATATATATATATATATATATATATATATATATATATAGATATATATATATATATATATATATATATATAGATATATATAGATATATATATAATATATATATATTAGATAATATATATATATATATATATATATATATATATATATATATATGATATATATATATTTATATATATATATATATATATATATATATATATATATATATATATATATATATATATATATATATATATATGTATATTATATATATATATATTATATATATTATATATATATCCCCTATATATATATATATATATATATATATATATATAAAATTGCGAAAACCCAAACAATGAGATTTTACTAAATGCAGGAACGGTAACTTGAAATTGCTCTTTCTCCTCTGCGTCCCCACAGCCCTGTGAGAGGTTCCTCCCTCCTCAGAGGGCTTTGGCTGTCACACCCTTCCCGAGGGGAAGACCTCGCAAGGATTTCTTTATTACGGCACCAGAGGAAAGAAAAGTGGAAGATCCTTTCCTTAAGGAATTTCCGTTTAAGCGCCTTGGAATGTGGCATTGCTTTCTTTGAAAGGAGGGTAAATATTTTTTTTTATATCATCGGGATATCGAACTTAAATTTATTAATCATATGTTTTTGCAGAAATGCTTATTAATGATATAATTTGAAATGTAGTTTTAATGTAAGGGTACATACATTTATTGTGGTTTCATAGCACCTACGAAACCGCAACATTGGATGGTGTAAGTATATAGGAGTAAAATTGAAAAATTTATCTTAAAAATTATCCAGATGGAGTAAGTATATAGGTGTAAAATTGTAAAATTTTTCTTAAAAATTATCCAGAACTTGCTGTTGCACATCCGGAAGTAATATTGTGGCCATCAGTGTTCAATAAAAAAGAAATATATCCTCTTTAGAAAATATGAAAAATGTGACCCGGAATGTTTATACTTCAATAAACAGTTAAGGCAAACATTTGTGTAAATAATTATGGAGGTCCCTATACAACCCAAAATTTTTGATTTCAGAGGTCATATAAAGAGGAGCATAATTTATGAATATATTGGAATAGCAACTCTTCACGGTAAAAGGATACGATTTGGTAAGTATTCAAAATACCAAAACATCAATGAACAAATTTGAATGTGCAGATGTAAAACAAAAGCATCCTTAATGGTCTTTGAATGAACATTCCTCCTCAATAAATCTCGCCATGTTGCATTCGACCTTTAAAAAGCAATGTTAGAGAACGAGACCCTTCCATTGAGCTTAATGAACGTGGCCTTTCCAGTAAGTCTTAATGAACGGAGCCATATCAATAATCAAAGTCCAGCATTAGGCTTGCATGATTTTTTCGAAAATGTCTTATTCTTTTTAAGTATTTTTTCGAAGTTGTTCTTTGCTATGTAAAACACGGCGATGTAGCATAGAGTACTGGTTGTTTGCGCCTGCGCACAGAGGAAATTATTTGCGCAAATTATTGCTATTGTAGATTCACATCAACCATGCATCTGATGTCTACGCCAGTCCTTTACGACACTCCTGATTGGCTGTTGATAAGCCAATCACAGGGCTGGAAACTCTCAGTCCCTCGTGAGAGTTCATATAGGCAGGATGAACGTTCCACTTCCCCCGAGCGACAATTCTTTCAAAAGTATCCCTCAGGAGAGGTGGAACATACATCCTGTCTATGTGAACTTTCTCGAGAGACTGAGAGTTTTCATCGTAAGAGACTGCCCTAGACATCAGATGCATGGTTGATGTGAATCTACTATAGTGCAAGAGACCACATAAAACAATTCTTCTGTTACGTGAAAAAGTTACAACAAAATTTATAAAAATTATTTACTAATAATTAGATATCTTCATGATCACTTTCTCCGAAGCTGTGTCTTTCCTGTACCTCATCTTTCATAAATTTTCACCCTAGTCTCCTGCTCCTTCCTTCTCGTAGTTCTAGGCTGGGGCTTCTGACAGTATTGGTGTGCACAGGAGTCAAGACATCCATCTCCCTTTCACCATTATTTCATGTACTGTCGGCCAAAAAACTCTTGGCAGAGTTTCATAATTTTTCGTTCACCTGCCTGACGCACGTTTCATGCCTTATTTATCTATTTTTCTTTTCAAAGATGGAAGAAATCATATGTAATGACGTTAAAAACAGTCACTGATATCTTTAGAACATTATGTTATGTTATTGTGTAAAACTATTTTCCGTATAGCAAAATTGACGTGAACAAAACGAACTGATCAAAAAACGTCATATCACAACCATAGATATACATTACCAAATAGATAGGAGACACCTATCACTAGTAGTATCGCATAAACATAGTCCTTAGATTATCATTTCAATATTAAGTTGAAGGTAGTTGAACTATTCCATTTGTTAAATTTTACAGAAAACATTGGAATCTCACAAAATGCTATCAATTTAAAAGCAAAGAAAGAAAAAAAAAACGATATCCTAACAATGTGAACCAGGCCCCCTCCCTCTATTGCTTTTGATGTTATGTGCACGGGAATCTAATGTCAAAGTGTCATTTATCGGTCTAAGAAACATCCCTCGATGAGCGAGAGACAATTATTGCACTGCATTCGGTGCAAGTTCCTCTTGGAGAGATATCAAGAAAGCTTAATAAACCGGAGAGAATCATACATAGAAAAATCAAATTGTTTAAAGAACCGCAAAATTTAGAACATGGGCTTAGAGGTGGAACACCTCGAAGCACCACAAGGGAGGAAGACAATACAGTAGTGTAAATGTTGTGAATTTTGAATTCTAGTGCCTCGTCACGACATTGCTGAACCAGGAATCATGACTAGCTCTACGCTTATGACTGGTGTCTGATGAATGCTTTAGATGGAGAGGAAGAGATTTTTAATTCTACACTTTAAATCTTTGATAGGTGTCTAATGAATAAGCAAACTTATCTTTGATGGATTAGAGATTCAGCTATGCTTACTCTTTTTGTTTTGTTTTTTATCGGTGGCCAGTGAATACCACGGATAGGGAGGGAAACAATTTCAATGATGCATGCATTTTTTTTTCTTCAAAACCTAAAGAATACATTTTATTGGGAGATACTTTATTAACATCGGTCTAGTCCTTCCATCACTCCTATACTCCACCTCCGTTCTCTTCTCCATCTCAGGTTACTCGATCCGACGAACTCGTATCGCGTGAAAGCATCACTAATGATAACGGTTTTTTTTTTTTTTTTAAATTCCCCGCACCGACAACGGATGCCTTAAAATGGATGTAAAATATTTCTGTTCAAAAGAAAAACTTTATCTTTCATTCCCCAAAATATGTCATACTGTGTTATTCACCCTATAGCCGTCAAAGAGCATTCTTGATTAAAACGAGGTTGAAGAAAAAAAAAAAAAACATGAAATAGACTTAAACGAGAACATCACCTTTCATATTTCTTATCCTTTCAGCTACTTATATTACGCTTATGGTAGTAGGTGTAGATATACATGTGAAACTAATTTGAATTAATTTCTATTTAGAAGAAATGAATAACTACAGAAAGATCAGCCTAAGAAAGCTTTAATGAAAGTAAGCTTTTCTTAATGTATTCGTCAGTTTTGACTCCCACAGCTTTCCAACGTGTCCAAATGAAACAGGATGATATGCAAGGAATTCGATAAAAAATAAGACTGAATAAGGTCTGAGGTAATTATGTTAAGCAATTATGAAAAGGATAAGAAGAAAGACGAACATGGCTAATAAAAGAAGAATTAACGGGAATAGTCAAACAAAGCAGATTAATATACATACATATATATATATATATATATATACATATATATATATATATATATATATATATATATATATATATATATATATATATATATATATATATATATATATATATATATATATATAGTCGATTTACATATTGATTAATTTTACGTATCCGATAAAGTATACTGCTGAAAATAGACTTAGGCTAATTATGTGGGAAAATCAGAAGTCTAATATAGGCCCACTAAATGTGTCATGCAAATTATTTTATTGATCAAAGGACAAAATTAGTTTAATTAAACATCGTTTTCAAGGAATGTTAACGCCTTGATGTATTATTTATCGGCTGTAGGAGACGAAATGACACCCCCGTGGGCAGTACGATACGTTGAGTCAAGACTGAGCGGCAGCAAAGCCAACTTCAAAATCCTTCGGTATGCTGTCACGAAGCTAGAGTTGAGAATAAAATTAGAAAT
>NC_061109.1:63993031-63998031 GCF_015104395.2 Macrobrachium nipponense
ATTAGTGAACGTTTTACAATATTTCTGACGTGGCCTATTGTTGTTATTTTTGGATTTTTCTAAAAAAATCATACAAATACAAACACACACACACACACACACACACACACACACACACACACACATATATATATATATATATATATATATATATATATATATATATATATATATATATATATATATATATATATATATATATATATATATATATATATGTATATGTATGTATTGTGTGTATGTTGTATGTATGTGCCACATACACTTTGACATGAATTGAGCAATTTCTACCAAACTTGCTATGACTATAACTTAGCATCCGGGAAAACATACTGTTGTGGTAAGACATCACTGGCACCAAAGGGATTCGGGGAGGGGGTTTAGGCATTGTGGGGAGAGTGGTAGGTAAAGAGGTAAAAAGTAAAAAATAACCGAAAACAACATATATAGGTGTCTAATCCATAGTTTTCGAAGTCACTGAGATGAATAGTTACACTCTCGATGCTTCAGATAGGGAGGGAGTGGAAACAGGTAGGCAGGGGTGACATGTGAAAATAACCTAAAACAACAGATATTAGTGTCTAATCCATAGCTTTCAAGGTCACTGAGATGAATAGTGATGTTGCTGATGCTCTTTAATTCTTTGTCCAGCCACGATATGAAGGGAAAGGGATGAGAAAGGAGATGAACAGTACACTCCCGATGCTATTAAATCTAAGTTCAGCTCCGATAGAAAGAAGGGTTAAGAACAGGTGAAAAATAAAATGTAAAAATGGTGGATATTATAGTTTTTGAGGTCGCTGGGATGAACAGAGACATTCCTGATGTCCTTCAAGTCCAAGTCCAGCCCCAGTAGGAATGGGGGTAAGAACTGGTGAAATATAAAATATCAAAAATGTTGGGCAATATGACTGAAGCAACCATCTTAACAGGAAAGAGAGAGAGAGAGAGAGAGAGAGAGAGAGAGACTGTTGAATGCAATAATTTTAGTGAAGTATCAAACAATTTTCGTAAATAGAAAGGATACTGTACATAAACCTTCGCGTTAAGCAAACAGATGAAAAGACGTAAAATCTCTTGGAAGAAACCAGCGTTCAGTTTCCACATGCTGGTATTATTGACGTATCATTTACATCTGATACGATCCGAGACATTTGATACCGCTCGACATCCTCATTATTCCTTTGTATTGCTCAGAAATCGGTAGGGATTCCTTTGATGCCTGAGAAGCAATGCAGCAGCTTAACAGTTGCAAATTGAATCCTAAGTGCAGGTGGATAAGTGAGAGGATCGTCTTATGTCAATGGTCTGGGCTGTATTCAGCGATATATCCTTCTCATTGTTCCCGATAGATGGCGCGTGTGGTTAGTTATTACCGGATTTTTATTCTGAAATTGTTGTTTAATAGTTATCGTGCTTTGTCTTGTTCTCTTTCAAGACTGTAAGGTCTGGTTATCTTATTTTCTTGATTCATTTATCCCTATTTTGAGGTTTGAATTTCATTTCAGAATTCTTATATTGCTCTTAATAGCAATTCTTTATTTTATAAATTATATAATGACGGATACCTGGGCCTTTTGTCACAATTCTAAATCATGGACAAAATTATCGTTATATTTATCATCTTCGTTGATTATACTGCCTTTTTTCTAATTATACTCATTACTATATCATTGTTATTTTTTCCAATATTTGATGTTACTGCTTCTGTTAGAAGCGTAGTCAAGAAAGTACGCTTTACGTTTTTCTAAAGACTAGCCTAAATTCATTCTTCAAGTAAAGCGTATGAGTAGCTTCATTTTTTACTTTCCATATATCCTTTCTTTACCTTTGCCTTACCTCTCGTTATTGGATCCTCATAAGCCAATATTTGCTCGCAAATAGAGTCAAGTATAAAAAAGAAATTCGGGCAGTTTACTAAAAAATCTCGATTCCTTTTAGTTAAATTGCTTCACCTGTTCAAGTCGACTTTCTTTTCAATAATCTTAATATGTTTCGCTTTACTGACATGAAATGTGACATATTCCCTACATAAAGGAAACTTGTGGTTCATAAGGAATAGCTTTCGATAGGTCTCAGTCAGAATTATAATAATCTTTCATCTTGTTTCCTTCAAAAGCATCTCCCATAAATAACAGCAAGAGAGTCAGGATTAGAATAAAATAATTCTCAGGTAGAAACTTGTGAAGGGAAATTCAATAAAAAAAAACTGAATTACATGATACACCTCACAGCTTTTATCATTATTATTATCATCATCATTATTATTAGGTTATAAACAATAACTCTAGACGATCTTCTCTTTTGCATAAGTCAAGATGTCTCTTTCATTCATGTTTTTAACCGATAATTAACAGGACAATTGTATGTTAAACATGTCCTTTAAACAATTATTCTCATTTCTAGAGAAATTTTTTTTAGCAACGAGAACACATTATTGTTGATTTATTTCCTTCTCTCTAGATTTCTCCAAAAAAGTCAATGAAAAATCTTGAGTTATTCGCCGACCTCTAACGATAATATTTCACATAAGTAGATTATTTCGTTTTTGTTAAACGAAGGAAATCACCAAGTTAATTAGAACATGCCTGAGGATGTACCAAAGGCTTGTTCAACAGTCTGGTGAGATTTCAGCGAGTTACAGAAAGAAAATGACCTTTTTTTTTTTGTCAATAACCATTTTTAGCACCATCTCCCAGATGCCAGAATCCACACTCCCGGATCTTACCCTTGAGCGTCGCCATCAGATAGGAAATTAAATTCCCTGAAAGCAAAGAACCCCTCGTCATTCTCGACCCGCATAGAAAGCCCTTTCCATTAAGAGCTATTTCTCTTCTTTTCCACTGAACCCGGCAACTCATACCCTCCTGTTCCTTCTCTTTCCCTTTTTCCTTTCCTTTGGAAAGCCTCCATCATCCAGACGCCATTATGAGTAAAACAAAAGACTCTGGAAACTTTCGCTCTAACTTCTGGGTTGAAAGATCAAATGGGCTCTTTTGAATTCATTTTTTGTTTCTGGAAGAAAATGTTGTCGTTTTGTTAACCGTGATTGCTGACTTTTTTTATTTTTTTGGCTGACAGATAAATCATCTCGACATTGCACATAGAAAAATATTTGTCGCTGCTATTTTGGTTTTAGTGGCTACTGAGTAATATATAGCAATATTCTTACGCCAATATGTGCTATTTTATGAATAAGTATACACACTTCATCTTGGATTATTTTTTGCGCCCTATCCCTATAAGGAACTTTGTTTCATGATTACCCAGGGTTTCTCTCTTCCGCTCTCTCTATCTCTCTCTCTCTCTCGCAGCTCTCGCAGCGACACCTTACACCTGTCATAATCACAGCACGCAGGGGAAGTAAATACAACTGAACGATTTAAACCGAACGTTTTATGCGCGCTCGCGCGCTTGTCTACCTACGTACATTCGCATGTTTTCATCACTTGAGAAGATTAGCTCTCATATTCATCAGTCACTTGAATAGTGCTTGGCCCTATGCTAGAATCACCAAGTGAGCATGAAAGTTCTTGCGTCTGTTTTTTTCAATAAAATCTCCTTCAATATTTTTATTTTTTAACGTCCTCGGTCCCAACCCGGAAGAAAGTTACTTACGTTCAGGGTCACTGGGTCACCAAAAAACCTCCCTTTTCTTTGAGCCCTGAAACAAAGGCACCAGCGAAACAAGAGGTCCTGCCCCCAGCCATTTCGGAAATAAGTGGAAGTGGAGCAGGAATTTCACTTTGTCGGAACGAGTGACTTAGTTATGCCTTCAGTGCGCAGTTTAGAGGATTTGTAGGTAATCGGAATGTACGGCTCCTGCTTAGGAGAGCTCTCTGGATGCAGTTTATCTAGACGGAAGTTATTTCGCGAGGATAAAATGTCTCATTAGCGTTCTCTCTCAAGTTTGCTTTTCTGGTCGGCAGCATCACCGCGAGAGATAATTCTTGAGAGATTTGTTAGTTTAAGTGAACGAAGTTATCACAAGTAATGACATTGTATATATATATATATATATATATATATATATATATATATATATATATATATATATTTATATATATATATATATATAGATATATATATATATCTATATATATATATATATATATATATATATATATATATATCTATATATATATATATATATATATATATATATATATATATATATATATATATATATATATATATATATATATATATATATATATATATATATATATATATATATATATATATATACAGGGAGAGAGAGAGAGAGAGAGAGATGGTGGCAGCTTATATTCCGACGCTTTTAATGCCGATAATCTTTGTGGGTTTTAATATTATCACTCTGGAAGTTTATTTAAAGAGAGATGGTGAGTTAGAGAGAGAAAAGTTCTCTGAGTTGAAGTTTCATGAAGTTGTTTTTACTAGCATGTTACATATATATATATATAATATATATATATATATATTATATATATATATATATATATATATATATATATATATATATATATATATATGTGTGTGGTGTGTGTGTGTGTGTGTGTGTGTAAACATGATAGTAAAAACAACTCCATGAAACTTCAGTTCAGAGAACTTTTCTCTCTCTAGCTCACCTTCTCTCTTTAAATAAACTTCCAGAGTGATAATGTTAAAACACACAAAGATTGTCAGCATAAAAAGCGTCGAAATATGACCTGCCACTATCTCTCTCTCTTTCTCGGTCCATTAATTAGCATATGTCCTCACCCGAGGGGAATCTATATATTTTCTCCATTCGTTTCGTGCAAGATAAATCCAGTTGGGCCAATCTGAGGTGATATAGAACCTCCTTTGCATCCGAGAATTTTTCCTTTCGACCGACAGCTCTGAGTCAGAAAGAAGAAGAAGAAGAAAGGAAGGAAAGAATAACAGAAGAAATCTGCTTCCTATCCTCAGGCACTTGTACTGGGATGTGTATTAAGTTGAACTTGGCATTAAATAAATGACTGGAAATGAGAGAGAGA
>NC_061109.1:64000531-64008031 GCF_015104395.2 Macrobrachium nipponense
AATCCTATTCCGATGTCCAGATTCATAAAAAAGTCAACAAGATTAAATATATGTTGCTCGATGCTGGCACAATGACCCTTCTCTTTGCATGAAGCTTTAAATATTAGAGTTGGATTACATAAATAGACATTCAAGAAACTAAAATTCCCATTCTGTTGTGAATTATTTCTGTCTTACGCTCTCAAAACATTTATTCATTGAAAATGTTGATGGATTCCTTTTATTACCCGCAACCTTTTGAACAGCGTTTTGGAAGGCCTTTTGAAATACAAAATCTTCATTTACGGATTTCTGATTGGAGACATGCGCAGTTTCTGGTGTCAGAGGCGTTTAGAAAAATAGTTTGGAATTTATTGTGAAAAAAAAAGCACCAGTATATTAAGTATCAATATTACTTACATTATGGCAAAAAAAGTCCATTCTTTTTTCTTCTTTTTTCCAATCTTCAGCTGAAAATCCTTACGGACAGAGCCACGACTATAAACCCAAGAGGATTCCAGAGAGAGAGAGAGAGAGAGAGAGAGAGAGAGAGAGAGAGAGAGAGAGAGATACACAAGCTTTTTCATTGCATATACGAGCACTGTTCTAATTATCAGAAGATATTCCAATTGAACCGCTTATCACTAATGCCATATCACAGCCTTGTCTCTCATATGAGAGGCAGACGAGAGCTAAATCCCTTCATAAATCTGTAAATCCTTTCTGAAATCTGGTCTTCATATGCATTCATGAGATGCAAAATGAAAATGAAAAGTCATTTCCAGTAAGAGGCTTCTGTACAGAATCGATAATCCTGGGGATTTTCTACAGATGGATGTGATTGAAATAACGATCATTCAATATTCATTCCCTTTTGCCACTGCCACCACGATAAAGTTAGTCGTTATTCATTTATTTTACAACATTGCAGCTCCTGGAACTCAGATGTGCCGGATATCTGGATCTCCATCTGCGGGACACCCGTAGCTATTAATATCCGCATCTGTATCCACATCTCCAATTACATTAAAGTAGAAATTATAGATTTTTCGGATATCCGCATCCGCATGCTCTTAATTTATTCGTATCCATGTAGGCATTGAAGTATAAATTGGAGATTCGGTTTTCCTCATCTTTTGAAAACTCGCATAGTTTTTGACATCCGTATCTAAATCCACATCCGCATTTGCATGAAGTAAATGTCAGAGATGCGCATATTTAGCTTCCGTGGAAAATCCGCACAGTTTAGTTCATCCTCATCCATATCTGCATCCATATATGCATTAACGTTAAAAGAAGAGGTGCGGATTTTCAGCATCCTCGGATAATCCGCATAGTTTTTTTTATATTCGCATCCACTTAAAATATATAAGTATGACATCCGCTCTGAATCCTGACGTCCGATACCACTCCAGTACCGATGATACATTCAGTGTAGAAATTATTATTATTATTATTATTATTATTATTATTATTATTATTATTATTATTATTATTATTATCACATTGAAAATTACAGAGAAAAATGGAAGGATTCATTTGTGACGGAAACGACAGACAGACAGACACGTGATGAGGACCCAGTTTTAACGAGGACTGGAAGGGTCCAAAGTCGATTATTGGTGGGGTCGAATCGGTCATGGAAAAGAACTTTCCTGAATTCTTCATTCCAGAGTCAGTACCAATCAAGAATTGTTAATGCATAGGCGATCTTATATATATGCTTTGTTAGTGGATGGTTTGGGAACAAATCCTCAATAATTGCATAATTAGAGCGAGATATATTTTTATATTAAATCTAAACGTAAATGACAAAATCATAAATCATTATCATTTACGGTTTAAAATCAGGCTGTGAAAACTCTAACATTCTAATATTCTTAGACATCTAAATACATTAAAGAATTTATCTGAATCAGACGTTATTTATTCTAGAGACATTATTTTCCCCCATCTTATAAAATCTCTCAATAAAACAAAGAACAAAAACAAAGGAAATAAACAAAACAAGAGTTTAGGTTTTTTTTTTTTTTTAGGGAATTTCGTTTTGGAGGTCTCTTCCTTCATAGCTTAACGTCTCTCTCTCTCTCTCTCTCTCTCTCTCTCTCTCTCTCTCTCTCTCTCTCTCTCTCTAAAAAAAAAAAAAAAAAAAAAAAAAAAAGAGCTAGCCAGTATCCAAACTAAAGTATTCCACATCTTTTTTGACTGGTTCTTCCTCGCAAACCTCATGAACCAGTTTTTCTAGTGAACCACCGTAAGGAAGGAACTTCTAATGAATATCTCATCTTTAAGATTACTTGAGGCTCGAGATACATTGCGTAAGTTTGAACCCAAAGCCTCAAGTAGATTCTTTTAAAGCTTGTTTTAGTTCCGTCTTATTTTGAATTCTGAATGATAAAGAGGGAAAAATATTTAAAATTAAAAAATTAAACTTGGCAATATCACATATTTACAGTTGTAAGATAATGCAAGCAGACGTTTAAGGATTGAAAACAGAGCCTGAAAGTAAGGGTCAAGACCATATAAATGCACCCAAAGCACGAAGTGGAAAATATGATGTTTTTAATAATTTGAAGCACAAATTTAAGGAAGCATGGCTGACCTATTTCTTAACCAGATAAGATTAGGAGATTTTAAATTGGGAGATTTTAAAAATTATAAGGGCTCCCCTAGTGGTAATATTGAGGTTGGTAAGGGAAGAAGATAAAGCAAGCTCTATGGGATATAAGAGAGAGAGAGAGAGAGAGAGAGAGAGAGAGAGAGAGAGAGAGAGAGATTAGTACTTCAAATAGGAAGCATATTCAGAGATGATAATATTTATTTCACTTTTTTGCATCAGTCTTCACTTGTGGGGGGATGTCACTAGTATTCGGCAGACTTTATTTACAACATATTACTATTCTCTTGTTACTCGGTTGGCACGTATAACTACCGAGGCGTAAACATTGATTCACCCAAGTAGGTTCAGATTGCGCTAATGAGTTCGTAATATAAATTCGTTCGAAATTATTTCGCTGACCGAAATAGAATTTAAAATCATAATTATATAACCTGTAAATAGTTAAATTATAAAACACAATGAAAAATGGAAGTTATAAAACAGCTTGTTATTCTTTCAGTTAACTCCAGAATAACTCAATAGCATTTTAGGAATTCACAGGGAATGTCGTGGCACAGTAGAGGCTGGCATATTGGTCCTTCGTCTTACTGCTTGTTTTTCCATTCATTATTATTCTTATTATCATTATTAACTGTAGCAGAGTAGTAATAGAAGTAATAGTATTATTACTAGTATGACGATATTTCTATACAACTAAAAATAAATTGGTTGATATACACAATCAAGTATCTTATCATAATGGGTGTTATGTCTGTCCATCTATCTGCCATTCAATCACGGTCAAACGGTTGGTACGATGGGCATGAAAATTGGCAGGGCAGTAGTGGAGACCCCTAAGATGGTTTATAATGGGGTTTCATCCTTGCTCCCCCCTCCCGAACTCAGAAGGGGGTGGGGGTGAGAAGGGATTCCCTGAAACGGAGCTGGTCCTGCCCGTAAAATGGGTCTGGTTATGCCTGTAGACTTAATTGCTTTATGAATTTATCATACATAATTTCTGTATACATATGTTTACTAGTATTCTGATACTCATCACCGACTTGCCTGTATGTCATGAATTAACTACTCAAATATAACGCACGTGAACTCAGAGAGAGAGAGAGAGAGAGAGAGAGAGAGAGAGAGATCCTTTACTTACGAAGGAATGATGCCAAAACCCGCTCACTTAATCCCGTTGACATTTTGGGTGTTAACGCTTAAGAACTGCAATACCACCACACCTCTAATACGGATTCTCCAACCGCCCCCCCTCCCCCGTACCCAACCCCACCACTTCTCCAGCCACCACATCCCTCTGCTCCCGGCAGTCCAATATCCAATCTCCAATCTCCAATCTCCAATCGTCTTAGGAGGGCTTCAAAATCCTCTCATAGGATGCCAAAAAGGGCTCCGTGAAGGCTTTAAAATGTTTTCTTAAAGGTTTTCACGTCATGCTTATTTTTCGAGTTAACTTATTGAAAATTAATTTTTTTTCTTTTAGGGCTCCATGAGGTAAGTTACCTATTTTTGGTTTCATTTTTACTCCAGGTCTGACGGAAACAGCTACAGGAAAGACAGAGAATTGGGGGTTCGTCTTGAAGAACTTCACATATCACCTCTCGAAGGAAAGAAGATTATAAGTAAGTCATGATTTCTTTCTCAGTAATTTTTATGAGAATCATACCTCTTCATACTTATGTTTTGTTTCACTAATTTAATTTATAGAATTTATGAGATAGAATACCGAATTAAATACCATATCCAGCGAGGTTACATTTGTAAATCAATATATCTATAATATGTGACCTTTGAATGTTTACTACTAAAATGTGGGAAAAGGTAAAATATTTACACTAGCGTCTATTAAAACATCGTGTTTGTTTTTCTGGGTGGGATCACAACTATATCCAGTTTCATATCAACTACCTTCTTTAAAATATATTTACCCTGTACATAGATAAACAAGCTCTGTAAATAGAGCAATGACCTCGGTCAATAACTAATTTCCTGCGCCTTCATTTTCTTCTTTAAGTATATTGTACATTTCTACCACTACGTATTACTCTTCTTGCAGTTTCTTAGAAATACTTGAGGCGAAACTTGTCAGTATTTATATTAGTGCTTCAGTTTTGCATGTGGTGTACCTTCATACATGTATACATCGCCCGTTCTGTTTCATTTCAAATTATATATATATATATATATATATATATATATATATATATATATATATATATATATATATATATATATATATATATATATATATATATATATACTAGGGCTTGTGCCTTGTATGATAAGGCGCCCTATAGGTAATGTTAGACTAGCGATAATCTTACGCTAAGTCGGTTGGTATTGCACTTCCATCTTCAATGGATGTCTGGGGGTTTGTAGATCACTTACGAAGTCGGTATTATCTTGTTGGTTATTACGACGATGTGTTAAACTCATGGTTCGGTGAGGAGGTTCTTGTAGAAAACACTAAGTATAAAAAATTATATATTCTTCTGAAGTTTTACATGGTGAAGATCAGGTATGATTGTACAAGTCTTCTAATAACGATAGCTTGATCGCTTCTGCCAATGATGATGGCTAATCCTATTCCTCTACATGATAAAGCTTAGGTAAAGAGGTACAGGTCTTCTAATGACGATAGCTAACTCTGTTCTGCTTGTCTACATCTCTGTTACAAGTTATGAAAGAACAGACAGTAGTTCGAACATATGAACATACATACAAATGACATAGTTTCATACGAACACACAATCAAAATGAGACACGCTACAGATCACGTAGGCCGTTTGAATTATAGGTCGGGGTAGTTGTCTCAAGCAGGGAGCTTGGACTAATGTTTATAAACAATTGAATGACTACAGGTGACGGCATGTTATCTTAGCCTACATACTTATTGTATACGTCATCTTTAGCGTCTCTAGTCTGATCACATTCCTGCAAGCAATCTTTTATATATATGGACTAACATTCCATATTTTTATTATGTAAACACTTACATTAGCTCGGTCAGCTACCAAAACCAACTACTGAATATTACTCAAACTTGACTAGCACTTGACTTATAGGAGTGTGATACAGACACTATGCGAATATATATAAGTAAATAAAAATTCATGGTGTACATGAATTGATTCAAGTAAAAATAAAAATTTAAAACAATGATATTGGTAATAATATGATCACGTGATATATAAGATACAGTTTTTCACTTCATCTCTTTAAGATACTTATGCTACAGGAAATACTAATGTACTCTGATAATTGCATAGAATGAAGATTAACATGATAAAAAATCATATTTTAACTGATAAAAAATTTCATATATGAATTGATAAAATTATTAATGTTTATGCTAACTGTTATATATCTGATTCATTAATCAATATACTAACTCATATATAACTGCAGATATTGGTATGATAAAAGGTAACAGATTGATTATAGGCTACCTGATTTGTTTATACATATGTATATGGATTCATATGATTATGATTAATATATGTGCACTTTAAATAGATTCCTATTGCGTACACGCAAAGATATATTTAGATTCTGTTATTTATGATCATTTATATAAGAGATTCCTATTGCGTACACGCAAAGATATATTTCGACTCTGTTATTTATGATCAATTATATATAGGATACATGATACTTTATATATATAGGATACATGACCGAGGTTATACTACTTCACTTTTAACTAGCGTTCGAACAACTTTTCGTCCATTACACAGTTCCAGACAACCACCTATAGCCCAATGAAACGGCCTATTTCACAGGGTTAAAACAAGGGGAAAATTTGCCTGGGCGGGTCCAACGTTCAATTTTGCGCTCATACTTATTCTCTGCATCCTAAGCTACACGGTTACGTTCGCGATGAATAAAAAAACATCCCCAGCACGAGTCCTTCGCCAGCAAAGTAGAGTTGAATATCCTTCGGGTCGTAATTGTCGGAAGTATGTCCCTTTTTGTAGTCGATTCCGACAGCCGCCGGAGCATTCCGCATTAAAACGAGATTAACGACGAGATACGGTGTCGGTCGAGATTAACGACGAGATACGGTGTCGGTCGAAGAAGTCCATGAAATTCCTTTCACATTGTAGGCGGTTGTTACTTGACTGTAGTCGTCCGCTGCGACGAACGATTTTTTGAAGTTGCGATGTGAAACTCTCGTACTGCAGGATACTGTAACCAGGTTCCATTAATCAGCCTGCAAGTGAAATTATACTTGTCACAAGGGCAAAGTAAATTCAGACAACATCCAAATACGGGAGGGAAGAGAGCCATTTAGACCAGACTTAACCCACATGAATTCGCTGATATTTTGGAATTCAAAAGTCCGCTGTACAAACTTTTTTATTCATGGCATTAACAATGAAATATTAGGGCTTGTGCCTTGTATGATAAGGCGCCCTATAAGGTAATGTTAGACTAGCGATAATCTTACGCTAAGTCGGTTGGTATTGCACTTCCATCTTCAATGGAGTGTCTGGGGGTTTGTAGATCACTTACGAAGTCGGTATTATACTTGGGTTATTACGACGATGTGTTAAAAAGCCGCATGGTTCGGTGAGGAGGTTCTGGTAGAAAACACTAAGTATAAAAAATTATATATTCTTCTGAAGTTTTACATGGTGAAGATCAGGTATGATTGTACAAGTCTTCTAATAACGATAGCTTGATCGCTTCTGCCAATGATGATGGCTAATCCTATTCCTCTACATGATAAAGCTTAGGTAAAGAGGTACAGGTCTTCTAATGACGATAGCTAACTCTGCTCTGCTTGTCTACATCTCTGTTACAAGTTATGAAAGAACAGACAGTAGTTCGAACATATGAACATACATACAAATGACATAGTTTCATACGAACACACAATCAAAATGAGACACGCTACAGAT
>NC_061109.1:64010531-64015531 GCF_015104395.2 Macrobrachium nipponense
AATTTCTGCAACCATACCAACAGTTACGTTCCGTGGTGGCCATATCTTCTTCACCTTCGTGATACAAGTTTTATATTGCTAATACCCTGAGTCCGCATGAGGATTAAGAACAAATATAAGTCGCTTTACCATTAATCATAGTGTCTATCGTTTTACTGCTCCAGCATACATTCAGGTATCTCTCACTCTAATAACCATTTACAGTCAAATGGCAGCCAACAACCGACTGAATCGTTAAGTATATACAGCAATGTATATTATTAGATAGATAGATAGATAGATAAACAGATAGATATATAGAAAAATCATACAAAATAAATTTACTGAAGCAACTTTCAGAGAGAGAGAGAGAAGGGAAGGTGAGGGAAGGAAGAAGGACGGGGGTGGCGGTGGAGGTGGGGGGAGAGGGTAGGCGGAGCTTTTTACTGCTGTGTTCGTATCCATTTCTGGCTAATGGAGTTTTTGCCTCTTGATATAAGGACAAATGTCTTTATTCTTTACAATTAGTGATTCATGATACCCTTATAAATTACGGCACTGGGTGTAATACACTAGTAAAATCTCGTTCTGATACGAGTGTTCGTTACAGAGTTATTGCCTAAAAACGTGCTTCCACTGTCTCTGAAACCCATAGTAAGTACAGTTGCTGTGACCTTGTCTTGGTAATAAGACGAAAGTACCTAGCACCTCATTGTTTCACATTGTAGCTGTAACTTTGTCCGAATGATAATAACGTTTATACTTTTCGTGATTTTAAGGAGCACAATATAAATTCACCATTGCGCTTCCTTACTCCTCAAATAATTCTTGTTGTACCTCGTGAATATGCAATATATTTGAATTTTTTCGATCTCTGCTTTTGAGTCTCCAGGGATTCTGATTCACTGAATGTTTAATTTCTCATTTGCTTTTTCATTCTTTTATTAAATTGCAACTAGAGTTCACCACTCTTTTATTTTCCAGAGCTGGCACAGGGATTATTTTATGTTTCAATTCTTTGTCTAACGAAATTTAATCGATAGAGAGTGAGGAGTGGCAGTTCTTTTTTCAGAATGTATTTTTGCTTTTGGTAGAATTTGCAACATTGATATGAAATTATACATACATACACACACACACGCATGTATGTATGTATAAGCGCGCTTTTATATGCACTTAATTTCGGAGATAATTTAGAAAAATAACAAATATGACAAAGTAGTTTTTTTACACGACACAATCCTCCTAGAATGGGTGGGATAAGTATCTAACAAATACTGCAACGTAGTATATTGATATATACAATCCTCATAGAAAGATAACAATCAATTCTCCCTTCAGCGCTTTCACTTTCCCAAAATGTTTAATGAGCCTCGTCTTCATTGCAGTAGTTTGGTTTCAATTTGCGTACGTACGTACACACACCAGCTATGTTTGTATATGCTTCTTCTGTTTTTTTATATAGCAACGCCCACGTACATACAAGATTAAAGAAAATATCTCTTAGTTTTGTAGAAGAAATAAAAAGGACATAAAGGAGAAAATTCACGCGCGCGGGACACCGCAGGGAACATTTTCATGGCCCCCGCAGAGGAATGATCCCGTTTGTGTGTGCTCAAACAGCTACTTCATTTTTTTTACTGTTTTGGTATTGTTTTTGTTTCCCTTCCTATTGTTGATAACTTCCTTCTCTCTCTCTCTCTCTCTCTCTCTCTCTCTCTCTCTCTCTCGCTCTCTCTCCCTCTCTCTCCTGAGATATCTTGTCCAGAGGAATTCTATTCATTAGACACCGAAGATTTTAATTTCATCTAGGCTTTCTTATTCCCCCATTGGATCAGAATGAAGCGAGAGAGAGAGAGAGAGAGAGAGAGGAGAGAGAGAGAGAGAGAGAGAGAGAGGAGGGTGGAGAGGGGTGGGGTAGGAGGAGGCAGAAAATTAATAATCCCAGTGTGCTGAAATGGTTGGGCTATCAAGGGCTTCTTTTCTCCGCACATTGCTTGGCTTCAAGTCAGTTCTCTCTCTCTCTCTCTCTCTCTCTCTCTCTCACACACACACACACACCTCACACTTGCACAGGAGAGCAGAAAAAGAAGATGAATAGGAAAATATAAGAAAAAAATAAAGAACAATTTCTAAATCAAGGGAGAAGGAAATAAACAAAGGAGGGAATATGAAAGGTAAAAAAATAATACAGGGAAATAAATAGGGAAAAAGAACGCGGGAACAAATGGGCATGATTCGATAAGGATAGGATAAAACTGAGTTCATTAAAAGCATAATCAAAGGAGTTTAATGATGGAAGCGGCGAATGAATAGAGGAAGGTGTAGATGACGCTCTTTGTGGTGCATTACGAGGCTTCCGGTAGCTAAAGAGAGAAGGTTTAAAGGGCTTTGTAAGGGATGCCCATTGTATGTGGTTTCTCTTCATCGTACAGTAATGATCCCCTTATTCGTAGGAGATAAGGTTGTCGCTCTGAGTTGAGTTGAAAGTAATAAAATTTCCTGCATATCCCATATCCTTCTTATTTCTATTATCCGGTCTTGCTATGTGGTTTATGATATCTTTTTCGTATTACACTTCCTGCATATGGGTGAGATGTTATTTCCATCTATTGTTCTTTGGACATATCTGGTTCTTCGGGCATGATCTCGTGCCGCTGTTAGCATTTCTTTTGTTTCCTTCTTAAGTTCTCCCTTCTGTGGCCATTGCCATGGTTCATCGCTGTCCAATTCTTTAGTCTGTCTCATATACTGCCGTGCGTTGGTTTGTTGTGCTATTCCTTCATTCTGGTTGTCATTCTCCTGTCTCTGTATATTTCTGGGTCTTCACATTCAATCCTTAGCCACTCGTCTTCAGTGTTTTTCAGATATTGCCCCAGTGCTCTGCTGTCCACAACTCCTGAGCTGTATCTGATTATTGGTACTGCCAACGTTTTTTATGGCTTTCATCATATTTCCGGTGTTGTTTTATTTGAGTATCACCTTAAGTCTCTACATATATTCTTTCATGATTTTGTCCTTCATCTCTTGATCTTTTATATTCTTTGATTCTATTAAATCCTAAGCATTTGTATCCTGTCTCATCTGTGTGTTTGATGCTATTCCCATCTGGTAGCATTATTCTTTGAAAGCGACACGGTTTCGATGGCGATATTGTGTTAATTTGTTATAGATATTTCGCCAAACCTCGACCATCCGGAAAGATACACAAAAGAATCTGTTAAGGGTAAAGCTTCAGGAAAACCAGGTCATCGAGTCTCATTATAGTTTGCTAAGAAACAGATCTGCAAATGAACGCGTTAAAAGTTTGCTTTCTCCGTTTGCTCTCGTTAATGCAGCTTCATCCTCCAACAGTATTAAGGTAACAAGAAATATTAGTTAACTGTAAATAATAATATAATATTTAGTGTAAAGGAATACTGGCATCCGAGGTCGCTTTGCAATCGAAGTGAAGTTAACTTTTCAAATGCCGTTTGCTCTAATTGCCCGAACTTCTGTTTATGCTTTAGCGAGGAACCGAAGCGAAAAATCCTTTCATGTTTTATAACCTTTTTGTTCGAGCTGATTTCGATGAGTGATAATGTTAACACATTTCCCGTCAGGTTTAAGAAACCGGAAAAATGAGCTTCTTGCTTTGTTCTTCTAAACGAGCTTCTGTGTATCTGAACACGTTCCAGGCTCGAGGGAAAACTTGTGATCAATAATTCATGGAATCAGTCTTATCATCGTATAGATAGAACGATGGAGCATAACATCATGTAAGAAACATCTTTTTTTATAAATCTAAGTAATTTTTTCTTGTATTTTCCTCAGTCTAAGAGTTTTATCAGCGTATGATGATGTTTTCCTTGAATGAAACAGGGTGTCATTTTCTATCAGGTTCAGTACTACTTAGTTTGCTTTGGTATTTATTTGGCTAAAACTAAAATGTAGAATAATTTGACAAGTGCAGTTGTGGAATCTTCTGATCTCTAAATGTTTAAGGAAAGAGTAAATTCATCCGTGTGTTCTGCTGACGTCTCCTGCGTTCAGTGCGTCTGCCTTATTTCCTATTCCTTCATTTTTATTCATTTATCACCTTTTCCTATAAATTGTTTCTCTCTGCAGGCTGATTGCTCTTCGGAGCACTGTTGTGTTTATTATAGTCTATTTACTCTGCCTATAAGGGCTTTCAGCTGAAGATTCAAAGAAAGAAAGAAAGAATGACGCTTTTCACTAAAAAGTACACATTTGTCCACGTTTTGAGTTTCTGTCAATAAAAGTTCTTTTCCTCGCTGGCAATATCACCTCCAGCAAACTCTTAATTTCCGTCAAGAAACGAGGACGAGACAAGACATTCGAGAAGTTCGTTCTCATCTTCCATGAGTTTCCTGGAAAGTCCAGAACGAGATATTCTAAAATTTGCAGATGAATATCAAGTTTGGGGAATCGTCCTTCTGGAAAACTGACGCTGGACTTGATATCAAACGATGTCACAATGTCGAGTTTGATTGGCGGTACGAGAAGACGATGTGTCTTGCTTCTTTTGTTTTTTCTTTAGTAGAAAGATGGACGGGAATGTTTATTACCTTTGTCTGTCGTCGCCAGAGCTTTTTATTCACGAACAGAGTGACAGACAATGAGCAAACGGGTGGGCAGAGAACTCAATGAATACTCATTACTCCCTATCTCTCTCTCCCCCTTTCTCTTTCTGTCTGCCTTTATCCTTCATATACTCCTCCGTCTCTCTGTCTCCATCTCCCCCCTCGCCCCATGAAGTGAACAACAGTAGGAGGAGAGCTGAAGAGTGAAAGGCATAATATTCACATATTGTGAACCGATCGTATCTGCGCACTCAAGCGGAGGCACACGAAGACCAACTTGCGATTCGGCAGAGACTGGAATGGCATTGTAAACATGAACTCAAGCGCAATGGAAGGGCTGCGAATTGTAAACAGACGTTCTAGACATGTGGTAACATATAGTGCCGTCATTCCAGGAGACACTCCAAGCGTGCCTGTTCCAGGAATTGTCCTGGAAAG
>NC_061109.1:64021185-64023685 GCF_015104395.2 Macrobrachium nipponense
AAGCTGTAATAAGAAAAATTCCTACATATGAAGACAAAAGGGCACATTAAAAGCACTATAAACACGTTGCAACCATATAATTCGGATGCCCAAACTTCTGCATCTGAAAAACAAGGTTCCAACGTGTAAATAGTGTTTTCATGGGCCTTTTTATCTTATATTACACTGCTAGATAAAACTAAAAGATTCATTCCTGAGAGGCTTAGAGAAATAAAAGAATATAGATTATATAACTAGAATTCGGCTTGATCTCCCCAGCATCAAGACATAATGCTCTCCATCTACGTTAAAATATTACGAGATAAACTTTTCCTCCATCACGACGTGACCAAGTGACCATCCCACTGAGAGTCTCCCTTCACAACTCTCTAGATTCGTAGTTTCGTGAACATTGGCAACCTCATTCAAGAATGCAATCCAGAAATCGTCCCTCTGGCAGAGGACACAAGGGAGGTTTTACGAAACCTAACTGACAGGGGAGGGAAGTGATTCTCCCGACTTAAGGAATATATCATTCAGGGTGTGAGGCAACCAAGAGAAAAATAAGAGTCTTCAAGGTTTTACCCGTTTGATATTTTGAAGCGTTGTTCTTATTCCGGGATTCTATTAAAGGTATAGATGTTACGTATGGAAAAATACATGTTGTTTACGAGACGGTGTATAGCCAACATTTATTTTCTCTCTCTCTCTCTCTCTATCTCTCTGTCTGTCTGTCTGTCTGTCTCTCTCTCTCTCTCTCTCTCTCTCTCTCTCTCTCTCTCTCTCTCTCTCTCTCACACACACACACAAACACACGCACAACTTAACACGAACTGAAATTCTTTTACCAAATCCTAGATACTTAAATGTCGCCTAATTGACAAAGTAAGCTCGATATATATATATATATATATATATATATATATATATATATATATATATATATATATATATATATATATATATATATATATATATATATATATATATTAAAACTCACATTACCGTGATTCATACACATATATCGAACTACAAATGTCCTTTTATTATCTATTCGCTCTACCTTGGAATTAATATATTTTCATATATGTTTAACCGAGGGGGAATTTATTAAGCGATAATAGAATTGGCGATCGACAGACGCGAACCATCGACCTCTTAATACTAGGACTGGCAGTGAAGCCCCAAAACCACCATCTCTTGCGTGGCGGGGTGGTTTTGGGGCTTCACTGCCAGTCCTAGTATTGAGAGGTCGATGGTTCGCGTCTGTCGATCGCCAATTCTATTATAGCTTAATAAATCCCCCCTCGTTTAAACATATATGAAATATATAATTCCGAGGTAGAGCGAATTAGTTTATATATATATATATATATATATATATATATATATATATATATATAATATATATATATATATATATATATTGTTATGAACCACTATTGGATTCATCAGGTTCTTTGAAAATAATATGAAAAAAAATAAATTAAAAATGTATCAGGACTGAAAATCTGGCAGCATTGAGACAGTCAGGAGGACGAAAGAAGTAATACGAAACAGAGACTTAAGACTAATTTATTATATATAAAATGTACAATTGTTTGAATTAAATATTTACATAAAGGCATCAGTGGCAAAGCCAAAACCATTAAGCAAAAATAACAACATTTAATCTGAAAATTATCGGAAAAGGCAAATATCAAAAAGGCAAATATCAAACAGTCAGTATAACAATCTAACAAACAATGAATGAGTCAGTACATCAAATAACAAAAATTAAACATTCAAAGCAAGCAGGGGGAAAAATAATTACTAAACATAAAGGATCTGTAAAATGCCATTACAATTATTATAGTAACCTTAGTACGAGCAGTTAGCAAATAGTTAACAATTAAAGAAACAAATTAACAATAATGGACCATAAAAATCACAAGCAGGGTTAACAAATTATGCCACATAAACACGGTATCCATTTACTGATTACTTTACACATTAACATTGAAACCCTGGAGAAACCTTAAGGCACAAAAGCCTTCTACAGTAAATGCTGCGGGACACTGCATACCCAGAAAACTGTGGCAACTTGCAGAGATAACACCCGAGGAACCACCAACAGAATACCTCCTGAAGAAATTTACCAGGCCGAAGCTATACCAGCCAGACAAGCGCTCATGACACCCACAGACGAAGCTGCACACACAACGCAGACGAAACTGCCCTTCAGGAGACACGACGAAGCTGCAACTCTGAAGCCGTGGTCCTCAACATAACGCAGACGAAGCTGCTAACCCAGACAAAACTGGCTCTGCCGAACATCTTGATGCTCGTCCTTAACCCTGCAGGTCCCGAGTCATAACCAAATAGCCATTACGGACTCCAACCGTGAGCTGCAAGGAACCCCCATGCTGCTTACACCTGCTCAGGTCACTGTAACCTTACTGACTGAAGCAGTCAGACACGGGCTGTCGGACGTTACCTTACCTCCACCTCTTCTACCAATAAACAAGAGGTGAAACGACCC
>NC_061109.1:64031185-64033685 GCF_015104395.2 Macrobrachium nipponense
ATTGGCATGGTAATGAGGTTTTTCTAGGCAAGAGGTACTAAAATGCACTGAAGAAGATGAAGAATGGGAAGGCAACCGAACCAGACATGATTCCGGTGGAGGCATGGAAAGCATTAGGAGATGAAGGAGTGAGTATACTGTACGATCTTATGATAAAGATCCTTGAACAGGAAAAGATACCAAATGAGTGGCGTGGGCGTATATTGATCCCAATTTTTAAAGGGAAAGGCGATGTCCAAGAGTGTGGTAATTATAGGGGCATTAAATATATGTCCCACACTTTGAAGGTACTGGAGGATGATAGATGCTAGACTGAGAGAAGAAGTACAAATAGGTAAAGAGCAGATGGGATTTATGAAGGGAAGGGGGGAACAAGCAGATGGTATATTTTGTCTCGGGGCAAAGAATGGAGAAATTCGGGGAAAGACAAAGGGACCTACGTATGGTATTCATTGACCTTGAAAAGGCTTATGACCGAGTCCCGAGACAAGAGGTATGGAGGAGTCTGAGGGAGAAGATGGTGCCAGAGAAGTATGTGCGATTAATACCAGAGATGTACCGGAATGTATTTACCAGAGTGAGGAGCAGTGTTGGGGAGACAGAAGGTTTTGAGGTGAGAGTAGGATTACACCAGGGGTCGGCGTTCTGAGCCCATTTTATCCTTTAACATAGTGATGGAAATTATAATAGAGGAAGTAAGGGAGACAGTACCATGGAACTATTGTATGCGGATGATATTGTTCTGTGTGCAGAGAGCAGGAAGATCTGGAAGTGAAAGAAATTGGAAAGATGGAGACAAGTACTGGAGGACAGAGGAATGAGAATAAGTAGATCTAAGACAGAATATATGTGTACACCCTGAGGGGATGTAAAAAGAAAGTATTCAGCTTGGTGGAGAGCAAATAAGGAGAGTGATAAGTTTAGTATTTAGGATCTTTTGTTAACGCTGGAGGAAGTATGGAAGAAGTAAAACATCGGTCAGGCAGGCTGGAACAACTGGAGAGCAGCCTCTGGAGTTCTTTGTGACAAAAGATTGCCGCTTAGGTTAAAAGGAAAATTTCACAAGACGGTGGTAAGAACAGCAATGCTGTATGGTACGGAAACAGCAAGCATGAGAAAAACAGAGCAGAAGAAGATGGATGTGGCAGAAATGAGAATGCGTAGGTGGTGACAAGAGAGGATAGGATCAGAAATGACTACATAAGGGGGATTCCAAAACTAAGGTGGTGGAAGTATCAAAGAAAGTGGCAGGAGGGAGGCTGAGATGATATGGACACCTGTTGAGGAGAGATGAGAACCACGATGGGAGACATACTATGGGGGTGGAGGTGCAAGGAAGAAGAAGAAGAGGGAGACCAAGAAAGAGATGGATAAGGACTGTGTGAGAGGAGACTTACATGGAGGAGGGGAAATTGATGAGGCAGAAGCGCAGGATAGAAATAGATGGAAACGGCTCATCCGAAACGGCGACCCCATATAAAAATGGGAACGAGCTGGGAAGAAGAAGAAGAAGAAGAAGATATATATATATATATATATATATATATATATATATATATATATGTATATATATATATATATATATATATATATATATAATATATATATATATATATATATATATATATATATATATATATATATATATATACACATATATACATATTATACATACATAACATATATATATATATATATATATATATATATATTATATATATATATATATATATATATATATATAATATATACATTATATCCATACATACATACCTACATACATATATATATATATATATATATATATATATATATATATATATATATATATATATATATATATATATATATATATGTGTGTGTGTGTGTGTGTGTGTGTGTGTGTGTGTGTGTGTGTGTCTCGTTTATGCAATGTTATCACACATTCTTTTAATAATCACTTGGGTAACTGTCACATTGCTTCTGATGTTGGCATTTCAATGCACTTTCTCGTACTGGATAACAATATTATTTACGCTGGGATATATCAAGATAAAAGAAAAGAAAGAGAGAGAGAGAGAGAGAGGTAATACGTAACATTAGTATTTACTTTGGAATGACAGAGAGAGAGGGTGGAGCGGTTAAAATAACATTTCATTTATTTGTTCTATTTTTCCTCTCTTTTTATCAAGCGTCATTTACCACTTACTTTCTCTGTCAGTCGGACCTTCCTCCATTTTAACACCATATTTTTCTTATTTGTTTTTTTCTTTCTTCCACCTCTCATCCATTCTTCTCTCTCTCGTTCTTTCTTATTCTCTCTTTACTCTCTTCCTCCTCCCTCTCTCCTCTTCCTCTTCTCTTCTCTTTTCTTTACGTCGCCCGTAAACTGAGCATTGAGAACCCAGAAACAGAATTAGATTAGAGGTTTAAGTAAAAATGATATCCCAAATGGGAAGCATCTAAAACAAAGAAGCTTTGTAATGGAAATTATCTCTTTCAATAACTAATGTTTTTCCTG
>NC_061109.1:64040790-64083290 GCF_015104395.2 Macrobrachium nipponense
GAACTTTCTCTGCTAAAAGTTAAGCTAGGAAAAAAAAGTGTAATTGGAGTATGCTTCAAGTAAAGGTGTTAAAAGACGTACAATAAATAACGAAGGAAATTTACTGTTTTAAAAAAGATTTTTTTTTGGGGAATTTATGTACATTTTCTAAAGGCGCCATGCAATAAGATCTAATAGTTTGCAATGTGCTTCAAGGAGTGTTCTACGCAACGCTAATATTCAAGGCTTCTTGTATAAGGCAATAAAATCATTTCGAAACAAAGAAGGTTCAAAGGATTGTACGTTGTTTCGTGGACCGTTAAATGTATTCAAATAAATTATATTAATATTATTACTTTAGAAGCTTACTTCCATCTGAATGTGGTTTATGGTCCTTACATGTGAGAACGAAGCAAATATCCTTTAATGAAATAAGTGTAATTTATTTCCACTTTGAATTCTAAAGGGTTCATTAAACTTGAGCAGGTACTATGTAAATTTTTTGCAGACATTTAGTTTAATATTTATGCCATGGTCTTTCTATTATACACACACACACACACACACAACACACACACACACACACACACACACATATATATATAATATATATATATATATATATATATATATATATATATATATATATTTGTAAGTATGTATATATAAAATTCTTCTTTTAGTTTTCTTCTGAAGATTGAAAAAAGAAACCCACAAAATCATTGTGTATAACGTGTTTACATATAAGTATTTACTTTTTATTTCACTCCACACTGTAGTAAAATAAAAATGTAAATACTTATAAGTATACACGTTATACAGTGATTTTGTGGGTTTTTTTCAATTATATATATATATATTATATATATATATAGATTTATATATATATATATATATATATATATATATATATATATATATATATATATATATATATATATATATATATATAACTATATATATATATATATATATATATGATATATATATATATATAGATATATATATATAGATATATATATATATATATATATATATATAGATATATATATATATATAATATATATATATATATGTACGTATATATATATATATAGATATATCATATATATATTATAATATAATATATATATATATATATATATATATATATATATATATATATATAGTAAATACATTATTGAATTACATAATCTGTAAATAAAAACCCATGACCTGAGGTCATTGCATTAGGAGGGTCCTACGTGGACCAATGCAGATCTAGATTACGTTATGCGCTGTCTGCGTAGCCTGGTTTAAATCTCTTACATTGTCATCGTTTTGCATTACTGATAACTTTGCACAACAACTTCCATGGAAGCGGTTGACCTGTTAACCTACGCCGGAAACTTGTAACTTCCGAGCCGGCGGACTACGTATGTTTTTATATGAATCGCTGAGATAGCTAATGTTTTTGCTATCGACGTGATGCTTTAGAATGGCAGTTCTGTGCCAGCATTCAAACATATCGGTCTCCCGACCGAACTGCATCTCTTAGTATGGAGTTACAGAATAAAGTTGTTATACCTTTGTTCAACTTATCTGTTTGAATCCTCTCCTTTAGTTTAAAAGAACCACTCTACTAAGATATCACATAGGAGATGGAAGGAACCAGAAATACTTACCAATGACAGTCGTAAGGAGAAACAAAAAGTCTTTCCGCAAAAGCGAAGAGACTAAGACTGGTGGCAGCTTTAGACGAAGAATAAGATTAACAAGACCCCATATCAGCCGACCGAAGAACTACAATAACCAACTTCCACCTTCAAATCAATACTAAACAGAGGAAACGGGATCTTCAATCAACGCAACATTTTATGAAGACGAAGATATGTCCTTCATCGAGAAGAATACAAGCATCAACATCGACGTTTGAGTGACTGTGTCACTTATCTTCGAGAATCAACACCGGACGAGAGCAGCATCGAACATCAACAGAAAGAAGAAAACACATAAAGGAAACACAAAGGAAACAATGCGCGATCACTAGCAAGGACGCAAAGAGTAGAGCAAGAGGAAGTAATGCGAGGAAGGAGGCTGTGACGTCATCAATCTTGGACTTCTTCATGCATTGTGAGCCTGAGAGAAGACCGTGACGTCATCACGACTTCCGACGCGACGACGACAGGAACTGAGACGTCATCCCATGTCAACAATCTTTCACCATATAACTTGAGCTAAGTACCATTTATCTATTCAGGTTTTTATCCTCAGTGAATGTTGTTCATCAGGAGTTGATCGTCCAATATTCTGGGGGTGAGTTGTTCGCCATCGTTAATCTTCCTTCATTACAGAATCAATCTTCAACTACGAGTTCTCGCCCGCAGATTATTTTTTCTTCTCGTTGTTGCTAATCGTTTCTTGCAGGAATTCTCCGTATAATATTTTTATCAAATTATCTGTATTTTTGTATCTTTTTTTTGGGGATTTTCCTATTACTATAACACATTTATACAGTATATTGCATATGCGTTTACATAGTGGTCGAGTGTACTCTTATAGATATTTTGATAGGACCGCAAGGAATAGAAGTGATAAGAAAAAAGTAAAAAGTGAACATGGTAACTACTCCGGCTGCAACCCCAATGTGGTGACTCTCGTGAGCGCGAGGTCAGCAATTGTCCCTTTTCAAGGTCGGGTCAATGGGTTCCTGCCTCAAAATGTTGAGGCATGGATTTCATCATCTGTAGACGCTCATTTAAATGCAAAAAGCATCACAGACCCAGCAGTACAATACAGGAGGCCAAAAGCTTCATAGTCTTTGCTAAAGGAGACGCAAGTGCTTATCTAAGGGGTGTTTCTTTCCAAGAGGCGACTACATGGGACGAGTTCAAAATCAGATTACGTGCCGTGTATGGGGGTGAAGAGGCTTTAGATGTAGTATTGGCATTGAGAAATATCCTTAACCAAGCCTCCATGACTCAGCTTAATGTTGTCGAGCGGCGGCGCTTATTGCCGACCGGCTAAATGAATATCAAGTTAGTTTAAGTACTCCGGGTGGGTTACGAGTGCCAGAATCGCCGTGAAAGATTTTATCCGTTTTAATTTACCTTACGAGTATTACTGCAATGTTGCCTGAAGCATTAGTGCGGTGTTTTGACAAAAAATTGCAGCCCAACAGTACGGAATTAGATGTGTATAAACAAATAAAAAAACACATGTCTAAATGTACCGACCTAGATCCTTCGCTCATTCAAGTTTTTGCAAAAATGAGAACAAGCCACAACAAGTAAACGTGGGTACATAATAATAATCAAGTTGCAGGGATGGTTTGTTATAACTGTAAACGACCAGGTCACATGATTTCAGACTGTCGGACGCGTTTTTGTTCAATACATAATAGTTCCACTCATTCATATAATCGTTGCTACTCGAGGAATCAACAGCAGAATCCTACAAACACGCAACCAGTTGCCAGTGCAAATAAAAAGAAGGGTCCTCAGTACTATAAAAAGAAACAAGCAAACGGCAATGCTGCACAACAGCAGAAACAAACAAATCGTGCTTCAGGTACCTCTGTTCCTGGGCCGTCTAGCCAGAACTTGCGAGGTCAAGCGAATTTTCAAGGTGTGATAAACAAAGCAAATACCACGTAGTTCGCTCCAAGGGGGGAGAGGGCGATGTTGGGGTCATCAATATCAACTATCTTTTGTATCAATAATCAGTTTAATCATTTATCAGATCATTGTGAGGCAATTGATTTTCCTATGAAACACACGGCCGAATCCAAAAAATCTCAGCAGGCTCCCGTAGATTTGCAACAAATTCATGCAATTATTAGTCAAGACGTGTTGCGACCAACCTAACATGCAGTGAATTTGGACCATAAGTCATTCACTTTGTTCTTTGATTCTGGTAGTCCACGTAATATCATGGATTTAAGGACTCATCATTTACTCTTTTCAAACTTCCTTATAGAGAAGTCCGGAATAAGACTCTCGGGTATAGGAAATAATGAATTAAATGTGGTAGGAGTAACTCATGTTCAGTACAAGGTCGGTAAGCGCTCGTTTTCCAATACCTTTATCATTGTACAAAACATTAATATGTATCCCGCAGTAATTATCGGATACCCGTCTATGGGCACTGAAAATATTATCTTAGCACCTGCAAAACACGGCGTGTATATCAAAGGGAAATTCTATAAGTCTTCTAATACCCTAAAATCAGTTTTAGATAATAAAGAGACAGACAGAGTAGTCACTTACATTGAAGAACCAATCACCTGTCTCATGAACCAAGAAATAATACATGCAACCCAACAGAACTCTCGCTCGCCCGTAATATCAGCTTGCACCCAAACTCTCGAGCCGAACGTAACTTCGAACATATTAGTGTGTGTAAAGAAAACCTTGCCAGGATCTGAAACGTTAATCCTTTCCGAAATTCTGAAAGCACACGGATTATCAGTCACACAAGCCATTTATACAGTCGGCTCACAACAACAATGTCACATCGAAGTCTGCAATCATTTGAATACCACTTTAGTAATCCACAAAAATCAACATATCTTGGATGCGGAAGTTTATAAACATCGCATTCTTACCGTAGCTGAGATAAATCACGCTCAATCAGTTGCGGATGAATCCCTTTTGCAATCTATAAAGAACAAAATCAATAAGTACATTCAAGAAGAAGTTAATTCAGCAGAAATTTTGAATCTTTTAACTGAATATCATGATGTTTTTTTCCGCTACGGATGGAACCTTAGGAAAAACGGATGTCATCGAGCATCAAATAAGGCTCAAGGACAAACAGAAAGTGATCTATGTACCTTCGTACCGACTTCCTATGAAATTTTCAGAATGAGATAACAGAGGAAGTAGGTAAAATGCTAAAAGAAGGAGTCATTAGGAAATCAAACAGCCCTTATAATTTTCCATTAATCGTAGTACCGAAAAAAGATCGAAACTTGGCGGATATGCGTCGATTTTCGTCGTTTAAATGAAGAAACAATCCCTGACCGATTCCCAGTACCATGTACTGATGATATCCTATCTCTACTAGGTCAGAACAAATATTTCACCAGCTTGGACCTACTAAAAGGATTTCATCAGATTCCGTTGGAACAAGAGAGTATCCCATACACTGCCTTCAGCACAGCCAGGGGACATTATGAATTTTTGCGTATGCCTTTTGGTTTACGTGTGCTCCATAACTTTTTACTCGTATGATAAAAACATGTGTTTGGAGACTTGTTAGGAGATGTCCGTACATGCTTACATGGACGACCTAGTAATCTTTTTCCAATACATTGAAGAACATCTACGTAAATTAGAGTTAGTGCTACAAAGACTAAGGCAGCATAATTTAAGGGTAAAGATAAGTGAGTGTGAATTTTTTAAAACAGAACTAGTCTATTTAGGTTTCACGGTTTCTAGTGAAGGTCTTAAAGTAGTCCATGATAAGGTATCGGCTATCCGTAACTTTCCGATACCTACTAACGTCAAGGGAAATACAACAATTTTTAGGGTGTAGCGGATACTATAGGAGGTTTATTAGGAACTACTCATCATAGCCGCTCCCCTAACCGATCTTATAAAAAAGGGCGTAGATTTCATATGGTCTGAAATTCATCAACAGGCGTTCGATAATTGAAAGATGAACTGTGTAGTTCTCCTATCTTGAAATTTCCTGACTTCGGTAAGGAATTCTTCATAGCAACAGACGCCTCAGACCTAGGAGTAGGTGGGGTATTGCTTCAACAATATGATAAACAGTTTTTTCCCTATAGCTTTTTATTCACGTAAACTGAGACCTTCCGAAAGTAAATATGCAGTAATAGACAAGGAAGGGCTCGGTATTGTTAATTCACTCGTGCATTTTAAATTTATAATATACGGTTATCCCGTCAAGGTTCTCACTGATCATAAGCCCCTAACCGACTTCTTTAAAGGCTTTAGTCACAGCCCTAAGCGAACTCGGGGGCACATGATCTTCCAGGACTTTGGCGTGAGGATCGGGTATTTACCTGGGAAAGAAACATCATTGCTGACGCATTATCACGCAACCCCTCTTCATCTTGTACGAGCCATTAGCTGAATTAATAGATATCAACTCCACGCCCATTGTTAAACTATATCTGACAGGAAGATCTGGGCTGGAGTGCTGAACTATTACAGACCAGAACAAAGAAAAGATCCGCAAATAGAAAAAATCATCATTGCGTTAAACGGAAATCCGAAGGAAAAGGAATACATAAAGTATAAGCAGCAGAATTATATCATCAAAGATAATATCCTGTGTAGATCCGTGACGAGGAAAACCCGCAACACACCACAGTTGAATAACACCAGGTGGTGGTACCTATCTCACTCATACCCACTGTCTTAAAAATGGTTGCATGAAAATCCACTGCATGGACACCCGGGTTATTCTTAATGTCACAGAAAGCCAAATCCTTATTTTATTGGCATACGATGCTTACAGATATAGAAAGCACATAGCAAATTGTCGCACTTGTCAAGAATACAAAGGGCACGACGACACCTGTCAGCCTAGGGGCTTACCCCGTGCCAAATCAACCCTTTGAAAGAGTACATTTAGATTATAACAGGATTTTACGAGTCAGACAAGGAAATAAGCACCTCCTAGTAATCATGAGCTTTGACTCGATATACAGAACTGATAGCGCTTAAAACAAAAACCGCAGTCGAGTGCGCTAGAAAGTTTTACGAGTGCTACATTTGTAAACATGGAATTCCACACACCATTATATCAGACTCGGGGTGGGCGGGAGTTCAATAATCATTTCCTTAACTCCTTGTGCGAATTCCTTTGTATAAGGAAAATCAATACCATGATCTATCACCCACCCAGTCTAATGGCTAGTGGAAAGGGCAACAAATCGTAAGGTTTTAAAACATTTTAAGGGTCCACCGTTAGGGGGGGCAGACCCCAACTGGGACATTGCCATACCTGCGGTACTAAGCACACTTAATCACTCGTATCATGTGTCTATTCAAAATGACACCGCATGAGGCACTGTACGGTATCCAGCTAGAACACCTTTCCATGTACTAACGCCTACAACTAATTTATCAAATCCTCTAAAGGATGTTATGGATGCAAGCATAGTCGATATAATATACTTCGTAAGAATCTAAGAAGAAGCATAATAATGAAAAAAAAAATCATGATAAAATAGCTAAGCCAACTAGAACATATGCCGTGGGCGATCAGGTATACATACAAGTATACGTACGTAAAGGTTTAAATTATAAACTGACACCTAAGTTTTGAAGGCCCGTTATCCGAAAATGTATCCAAACCCACTGATGTGAGAATAGTTCCATTGGCACATATCAGAATCTAAAGAAAGGTAGATGGAGTGAGGAAAAAATGGTGTATTTATGAAACTTGTAGTAATAATAATATATATATATATATATATATATATATATATATATATATATATATATATAATATATATATATATATATATATATATATATTAATCATATTTGTATGTAAAACCTATTCTTTTACACGAGTTATTACATATATTTTACTCATTGCAGGTTTCAAAAATGAATCTGTTATTGTTAGGAGTGATATTGTGTGTTCAGACATCTTTGTTGTATGGAAAGAGCGCTAGGACGAAAGAAATAGAATTTAATCATGGCTCGATTATCGAGAGAACAGACGATGTTTTTCATAGTGTCAAGTAATATAGTCATAAAAGTGGATAATGCAGGCCATATTTTTGCCTGAAGATGACGTCCTTAACTTAAAGAATGACCTGATGAGGTTTGCCATTTCGCTTAAGGAAATGCACCAACGTAATTTCATGCTAACTCAGAGATTTCGCTAGCTCAAACCCTAAGCGTCGCGGAAATGTTGTCTTATGACATACAAAATAAAACCGCCGAGGCAGAGGAACTTGCTCGTGACCTGCTGATGTGGTCTGTGCGGCACAATATCTCGAACACGCAGCAACCCGCTTATTCTGGCTGGACTAAACATCTTAGGATCTGCTGCGAATCTAGCTTAGGAATTTCAAATCAAACACCTTAAGATAAATAATCAAAATAAAGAATTGAGTTTTTGCAACACAAAACCGAATTAGCTTTGTCTGAACTTCGCAGTCAGTTATCTTCAATCAATCAAATAATGAGTATAGTAAACGAACATTCAAATAATATCGATCAGGTCATGGAAGTTCAACATTTGCTGGCTACATTAGCTTACTATAGTTCGAAATAGATCATATCCGTGTGAAAATATCACATTTTATTGAGAAATCAAAAGATTATGTAGAAGCTATTACGTTAGCGACAAAGGGTGTGTTATCTCACCTCATGCCTATTAAAGATCTGACGTTAACTTTGGAAAACGGACGGGAGAAACTAGGTTATATTCCTTTATTAGGCGCTCATAAAAGTAGATTCTATATAGCCTAATATCAGTCAGCGTTGAAAATTATAGGATTATGATCACCATACCTTGATTCTTCGATGCTTGGCAATCATACAAAATAGCACCGTTTCCTACTTCATGACGAATAACCTCAAGTCCAGTAATATCCAATTTGAACGGGGCATGTAACTGATTTTCTTCTGATAGGAATCATTTACAGTCATTAAAGACTTAGATAACTCACTCACTGTTCAGAAGCCATGAATAATAAAATTTGTACAGCTGACTCTTTTGAATTCTATCCCTATATCAACGGATTCATGTGAGTTAGGCATCATGCTAACGGCTCTCTCTCTCATACAAGCGAAGGTTGTCTGGGGAAACTTTATCCCTTTTACAGTAATAAATTCAATTACAGAATGAATAATGGTTCCTGGATCCGTTACGACAAAGCCGGATTCCACGTCGTATGCCCAGATGGGACCACCGAAAAAACCCGATTCCCCAATCTTTGTAGCAGCTGATGGTTGTACGGGGACATCTACAAACTACACCGTCAGAGGGGTCAACACGATAATACGTGAGAAGGTGTATTTTGCGAACTATACTTGGGCGTCTACAATTATCCCATCACTACCTCTCCCATACAATGCGCGGGTGGCTCATCGTTTGACGCAACTGGCTGAGATGAACCACGCGTCACCGACTTATGCAGGTGGAGAAAATCTTCGTTACTACATTCTGCTGGCCGTGTTCAGCGTGACGGCCATATTGGTTATCGCCGTCACATCTTTGCTGGCGTAGGCTGAGGCGTAAACACAGGAATATCCAAGGAAAACGTATTGTCACGTCTAGATGACGTACCCGTTAACTCAGTCGTTAGAGTTTAGGGCCGCCTGAAAACTGGCCATTTCATGTTGTGCCTAGGGAAATTGTCTGGAATTGTGTTGTGTGTGAAAAGCGGACTGTGCGCTGGCAAAAATGTAGGACAAGAAAGACTCACGCCTTTGCATTTGAACAGTTAAAGTATCTCCCGGGCACCTAATAAAATATTATAGCCCAATATTATACATTAATATACTCCTAAAGGTATTTTTTCGGGCACCTAATAAAATATACCAGCCCTATATATGAATCTGTGCACAATTACACAATTATATACTATTATACAATTGTACAATTATATCTACCTATTACAAAGAGTGACAAGTACTCTTTAACAATTATTCTTAATCAGGTTACCTATTACCATAATATATCAGTAACCACTATTCTTAATCAGGTTACCTATTATCATATTAATCATGTATACATGTTAATCTTTTGATTTTTACCTTTTTATTATTTTTGGGTACCTAATCATTATTATTACCAAACATGGATCTAGATTTTCAATGCATTTATCGTTGTTTATGAATATGTCAAAAAGGGTATGTAACAGAACCTTTTTATGCATTTAATCACTTATTATGTTTATACCTTAAACATATGTTACTGAGCACCGCTCCTAAGAAACAATGTTTAAAGTAACTTTTGTTATTCAAGGCTTGAATGGTAGCAGACCGAGCCTAAGTAATAAATACATTATTGAATTACATAATCTGTAAATAAAAACCCATGACCTGAGGTCATGGCATTAGGAGGGTCCTACGTGACCAATGCAGATCTAGATTACGCTATGCGCTGTCTGCAGTAGCCTGGTTTAAATCTCTTACATTGTCATCGTTTTGCATACTGATAACTTTTGCACAACAACTTCCATGGGAAGCGGTGACCTGTTAACCTACGCCGGAAACTTGTAACTTCCGAGCCGGCGGACTACGTATGTTTTTATATGAATCGCTGAGATAGCTAATGTTTCGCTATCGACGTGATGCTTTAGAATGGCAGTTCTGTGCCAGCGTTCAAACATATCGGTCTCCCAACCGAACTGCATCTCTTAGTATGGAGTTACAGAATAAAGTTGTTATACCTTTGTTCAACTTATCTGTTTGAATCCTCTCCTTTAGTTTAAGAAGAACCACTCTACTAAGATATCACATAGGAGATGGAAGGAACCAGAAATACTTACGAATGACAGTCGTAAGGAGAAACAAAAAGTCTTTCGCAAAAGCGAAGAGACTAAGATATATATATACATATAATTTTGAGTAATGAAAGCCCACACTTATCTTATTTGTGTATTAATGCACAGTTTACATAAGGGTGGACTTTTATTACTTAAAATATGCTAATCACGTTATTGTGATTTATGTGTGTGTGTATGTGTGTGTAACTTATATAGACATACATAGAAGACTATGTATTATGATCTATAAGCATTTCCTTGTCAAATGAATTGTGATCTAAGAATTTTCTTGTCGACTTTATTTTGATGCATAAAAATTTCCTTGTCGAATGTGTTTGTTCTTTAGAATTTCCCTGTCGAATGTATTTTGATCTGTTACGTAAAATCAAAATATCGGTGACAGATGTTGCTAAATCTAGAATCATTAATCTATTTGTGACATAACAACAAAAGGATGAAACGGACCAGGATTTATCATAAAAGTCTTTGTAATCATGATATCATTTAATGCAACGATCGAAAAATGAAAAAAAAATCTGTAATATCGCTATTGTGTTTTGCGTAGGTAATGATTGACAACTGAATAACGACCGGCCCCGCTAACCCATAAAGTATTTTTTTTAAAGTAGTGCTGAATAATACCGACATCCACCAATGTATGTAATTTTGAAATGATCAGTAAATGTTTTATATATTCATCAGTGCATGTGGTAATACCTCTGTTTCTTTTTTATTTAGCCTATGATATTATTCATTGTGTATATGAAGGGGCTGTTGCCTTATATAATAAGGCGCCCTATGAGGTTATGTTAGACTTGCGATAAACTTACGCTAAGTCGGTTGGTTATGCACTTCCATACTCACTTGAGTGTCTTGGGGTTTGAAGATAATTTACGAAATCAGTATCTTCTTTTGTTATGAAGACAATGTGTTAAACTCATGATGTTATCTTCTAGTAGAAAACTCGAGGTATAAAAAATACATATATTCTTCTGAGATTACATGATGAATATCAGATAGGAATGTACAGGTCTTCTAATGACGATGGCTTGATCGCTTCTGCCAATGATGATGGCTAATTCCACTCTGACTACCATCTCGGTTACAAATCATAAAGGAAGCAGGCAGTAGCTCGAACATATGAACATACACACAGATGACATAGTTACAAATCACGTATGCCGTTTGAATTATAGGTCGCGGTAGTTGTCTCATGCAGGAAGCTTTGACTAATGTTTTCAAAACAAATGAAGGACCATAGGTGACGGCATGTCATCTTAGCCTACTTTATTGTATACGTCATCTTAGCATACTTTATCGTCTCTGGTCTGATCACATTCCTGCAAGCAATCTGGTTGACCTCTTTAGTTTTAGTTTTTTTTATATATATGGAATAACATTCCATATTTTTATTATGTAATCACTTACATATTTGTATCTATCTATGTGTACGTGTATGTGTATGTGTATGTGTGTGTGTGTGTTATCAGGTTACTCAATGATGCCTGATTGCAACAAACATGAACTCTCTCTCTCTCTCTCTCTCTCTCTCTCTCTCTCTCAGAATGTGAACTAATAGCGGTAAAATATGAATCTGAAAAGTTAATGAATATAGTAATATATAGACCCCTTAATACTAAGGAGTTTGACACAATAATAGAAAAATTGGATGATATATGTAGAAATCGCAAGGACTGGACTATTCTCCTCTTCGGAGACTTTAGCTTTCTTTTCTTAGACTGGAAAGAACGAATAGGAGATTGCGGTTGTATTTATACATATAAAAAAGAGAACAATAGTAGCACAGAAGATAAGAGGCAATTCGAAAAGCTATAAGATATGCTACTAGAATACAACATTCAACAAATAAATCACCTGTTAACAAGAAAGGAAAATACTTTAGCCCTAGTATTTTAGAATGAAGTGAATTATGTTAAGGGGACCGTCCGCTATGGCGGATGACATGTCAACTTGAAAAAATAAAAAATCGAGTTATTACTTGTATCTATGCAGAAACATGCCGTGCATGCTTTCCAGAAGTTTCAGCCAATTATTTTCACAAATAATGAAGATATAGCGGTTTTTAAATGATGACGTCATCGTAATTGCGTCGTCTGTATGACTTGAGTTTGACAGAATCGTTTTTGCGTGTTTATTTTTGCATATATACAGCGATTTTTAAAGATTTTTTTTCGAAATTCTCATACATCTGGTAGCAATGAAAGGTACTGTGACACTGAGTGAGAAGCGAGCTGCTCAAAGCGGTTATTTATAGGCGAGAGTCGAAGAATGACTCAGTTACGCCACAGACGTCAAAGCAGTTACAGGCACTTAGGCACTTGTGTTTGGTTACTAGCTATTTACGTTGTTTTTATAACTTCTTAGTGAACTTATAGCAATGCCGAAGTTACCTAAGATCAGAAGGCTACTCAGCAACTATGGCTAGCAAAGTTAGCGAAGGCCAGGAGTGTGCTGAAAGAAAAACACGAGAAAATTAATTGTTTTCAGCTGCCCTCATTGTCCTCATGTCTTGCCGTCAACATCATTATCTGGTGTCACGCTGAGGGTATTAACCCTGGAAACACTGAACCGTTTCCCTGTTACACGGCCACTGAACGTGGGTAGTTTATAACCCGATTTTGGAAAAATAAAGAAAAATAGTAAATATGCAAATTTATTAATCCTATCCCTTACACACTAAATATAACCCTATTACCTAGTAATGAAACTATTAAATTAGAATACTTACTTTCAGAAACTTGAATTAAAAAGCAAAAAGAAAGGAATGTAAAAAAGTGAAAAAATTGAATGTTTTGCAAAAAAATTAAGCAAAAAAAAACCCCCTCCCCAAAAAATCGCTCAGATGCTCCCACACGCTTCCAAGGATGTCAGGCTCTCATCCCAGGGGTCATCAAGGCACGGGGGATGCGGGAACTGTAGGGAAGAGAGTAGGAAAAACACCCTTTTTTTAGTGCACCCAGAAATGACAAATTGTGGAATATAATGGGTTATTTTATTTAATTTCTTTTTATACTTTATCACACATTACACTCAAAATCTTAGTTTTATATATATTACCTACCTCAGCCTTATATGAATCACAGCAGTAGGGGAAGTAGTGGCTCGGGCAAACAGGTTGGCGGCAGCTGTGACACCTGAAACGTGTCTTTTTGTCGGACCCCTCCTTTTGTCTCATTATAATATTCAATTATGTTAGGCTTTCCGGTGACATCATTCACTACTTACTGTGTGTGCATACTTGAAAGGAGGAGCAACATTATTCTTTGTTGTACACATTACCCAGTTTTTTTCTATATACTCTATCACTGAACGTGGGTAACGGTACCCGAACACGTCTGTAGCGCAAAATCCAGGCAGAGGATTGGAGCGACGCGACTTCCCCATATAAACCCATAGGGTAGACTGAAGCTATACTGAGTCCCAGCGCGCTGGCTTGTGGGGGAAGGAGGGAGGGCACGAATGGACGTCACCTACTCAGGGTAATCTATACCCACGTTCAGTGTTCCAGGGTTAACACCACTTTTGTTTTAGGGGTAGGACCACGATCCTTGATGTAGAAATCAACAATAAAAGTACAAATAAAGGTAATTATAATAATGTTGTTTTGACTTTATAAGAAAAAAGCGAAAAATTTACATAGCAAATCTTTGGGAGCTCATAACTCAAAATATACTTATGCGCATGTCGGTACCATTACTCGGTTATTTATTATCCAATTTTAGAGAGAAAGATATCATTGGAAAGAAGGAATAAAAATCACACAATTCTGTGTGACAGAATTTTGGTACCTTTTTTTCTTTTTTTTTTTAGAAATTTTTGAGTGTCTAGAATAAAAAATAAATAAATTCATAAAAAATAAAAAAAATAAAAAATAAAAATTCTGTCACACAGAGTTGTTCCGTATATAAAGAAGTTTTTATGGTATGATTTTCAATACAACTGATGTCATATTAGCGGAGAAAACTCTACCAATTTTTTTTTTAATCATGATTTTTGCTAATAAAACGAAAAGTTTTTTGATCAAATGACTTGACTTTTTATATGATGAAGGTATTATATATATCTAAAACATATATGAAAATTATGTATTTGCGTAATAAAAAAAAAAATAGACATCATAGCGGACGGTATATTGCGAGTATTTCAGACAAAAATGTCACAGAATTAACAGTCCATTTCAAAGCAAGTGAAAACAGAGATAAGCAAGAAATGAAAATGTCGGAAGGATATGGAAAATGCAATTTCTACAGTAAAAATATAAAATGATCAGAAATAAATGAAGAATTAAATAAAGATTGGGATAGCATTTTCGTAAGTGATAATATACAGGTAAATACGGAGATAATATATAAAATATGAGAGAAAATAGTGAATAATTATATACCGAAGAAGAAAAGTAAACATCAGTCATGCATACCAAGAGACAGAAGGATCTTGTTCCAGAAAATCAGAAAGTGGAAAAAAGTTCTTGCAAAAGAAAAAAAATGCATGGAAAATGATCGAACTAAAAAGTAAGTTAGAAAATGCAGAACAAAAGGTTATACAAGCAAAATAAAATGAAAAACTGGACTTGAAAGAAAAAACCCTAATAAATATCAAGCAAAACCCCAAACTATTGTACTCGTATGCGAAAAAGATGAATAAAAGAAGAATTGAAATAGGCCCTCTAAAAATTGAAGGAATATTAACGAATGAAAAAAAGGAAATATGCAACATATTGGCAGAAAGATTTAAGAGAGAATTCACCCTTAGAATTGATAATGAAGATAATGATACAGAAATAAGGGATGAAAATAGTGAATATTTATCAGACATAGATATTAATGAAGCCGATATTGTGCAGGCTATTAATGAAATTAATAACGGAGCTGCAGCAGGGCCTGATGGTGTCCCTGCTGTTTTGTTAAAGAAAGTAGTTCATTCTATCGCAAAGCCACTTGCAATATTATTAAGACAAAGTGTAGATACAGGCAAGATTTATGATGAGCACAAATTAGCATATATTACCCCTACTCTCAAAAGCGGATCAAGACTAGAGGCAAGTAATTATAGGCCTGTGAGTCTAACATCACATATAATGAAAGTGTATGAAAGGGAAATGAAGAAAACTATTATGAAACATTTAATAAAAAATAATTTGTTTAATATACAACAATATGGTTTCGTACCCGGAAAAAGTACACAAACCCAACTGTTAGTCCACCATGAGAACATATACAAAAATATGAAAAACGGAAATGAAACAGATGTGGTTTATCTAGACTTTGCAAAAGCTTTTGACAAGGTAGATCATAAGATATTAGAGAAGAAAATTAGAAAACATAATATAGTGGACAAAGTAGGAAGATGGTTAAAAGAATTTTTACACAATAGAAAACAGATAGTTATTGCAAACGATGAGAAATTGGATGAAGCTAAAGCAATATCCGGTGTGCCACAAGGTACGGTGTTAGCTGCATTACTTTTGTTATTATGATTGCAGACATAGACAGTAATGTAAAGGACTCGGTAGCGAGTAGTTTCGCCGATGACACAAGAATAAGTAGTGAAATCACTTGTGATGAAGATAGGAACGCGTTACAAAGAGACCTTAACAAAGTATATGATTGGGCAGAGGTAAATAGGATGGTATTTAACTCTGATAAATTTGAATCAATATATTACGGAAACAGAGAAGGAAAGCTATATGCATATAGGGGACCTAAAAATGAGACAATCACAAATAAGGAAGCAGTTAGAGACCTTGGTGTTATGTTAAATAGGAACAAGTTATGCAATGATCAAATAGCAATTCTATTGGCAAAATGTAAAGCAAAAATGGAAATGTTGTCACGGCACTTCACAACAAGAAAAGCTGAACACATGATTATGCTTTATAAAACGTATGTTCGTAGTCCACTTGTATATTGCAATATGATATGGTACCCACACTATCAAAAGGATATTACACAAATAGAGAGTGTACAAAGGTCCTTTACAGCTAGAATAAAAGAAGTTAAGGATCTTGACTAATGGGAAAACTATAATCTTTAAAATGATATAGTCAAGAAAGGAGAAGAGAACGCTACATGGTAATTCAGGCATGGAAACAGATAGAAGGAATAGCCGAAAACATCATGGAGCTGAAAATATCAGAAAGAGCAGGCCGAGGTAGATTAATAGTGCCCAAAACTATAGCAGAAAAAGTAAGGAAAGCACACAGGACATTAATCCACTACGCACCAGCATCGACAATGCAGCGTCTATTCAATGCGCTGCCAGCTCATCTGAGAAATATATCAGGAGTGACGTAGATGTGTTTAAGAATAAGCGACAAATATAAGCTGCATCCCCGACCATCCAAGATTGGAATATGCAAAATATATCGGAAGATGCACTAGCAACTCTCTGGTAGACATTAGAGGTGCCTCACACTGAGGGACTTGGGGCAACCCGAACAAGATGTAAGGTCTGTAAGGTAAGGTAAGGTAAGGTCTCTCTCTCTCTCTCTCTCTCTCTCTCTCTCTCTCTCTTTCTCAAAGGATTACTGTCTACTGCTGATTTTCTTCTTTCTTTCCGTTTCCGGGCAAAACGTTGGCTTGTGCCTTTGTTCTTTTTTGATATTTAAGAAGTTTTCTGTCGTCTATTGGCAAACGTTATCATTACTCACTGATGTAAAAAAAAAAAAACTCCATTCGGATCTCTCCAAATCAGGTCGTTTGTTAGTTTTTCAAGTCAGTATTCTAGCAATTAGGCCATTGGTTGAATAACATTTCTTTTACGATTTCACTTATTATTATTATTATTATTTTATTATTATTTTATATTATTATTATTATTATTATTATTATTATTATTATTATTATTATTATTATTCAGAGGGTAAAGCCTATTCCTAACAACCATCAGGGTCCACTGGCCATTTTTTTGTTAAGAAGAGTTTAGAAATGATGAAGTAATTTTAATGTGTACTTAAATTCAAATATTTGCCAATTAGAGTAATTATATAATAATAATAATAATAACAATAATAATAATAATAATAATAATAATAATAATAATAATAATAATATAATAATAATAATTAATAATAATAATCGATCAGGCAAAAATCTCTGGGACTAAGGTATCAGAAACAGATAGGGTGATACGTGCAAATAGACCAGACGTGACGTTGATTGACAAAATAAAAAAGAAAGTATCACCCTTAATTAATTGATGTCGCAATACATGGGACACCAGAGTTGAAAAGAAAGAAAGGGAAAAATGGATAAGTATCAAGACCTGAAAATAGAAATAAGAAGGATATGGGATATGCCAGTAGACATTGTACCCATAATCATAGGAACACTAGGCACGATCCCAAGATCCCTGAAAAGGAATCTGGAAAAACTAGAGGCTGAAGTAGCTCCAAGACCCCAGGCAGAAGAGTGTAGATCCTTGAAACGGCGCACATAGTAAGAAAAGTGATGGACTCCTAAGGAGGCAGGATGCAACCCGGAACCCTACACTATGAATACAACCCAGTCGAATTGGAGGACTGGGATAGCACCCCCCCTCCCCTACCCCTACATCCAACCAATCCCACCCCCCAAAAAAAAGTCATCAGCATTATTATTATTATTATTATTATTTTATTTTTTTTTTTTTGCTCTATCACATTCCTCCAATCGACTGGGTGGTATTTACAGTGTGGGGTTCCGGTTGCATCCTGCTCCTTAGGATTCCATTCACTTTTCTTACTATGCGCGCTGTTTGTAGGATCACACTCTTCTGCATGAGTCCTGGAGTGTTAGGAACAATCGTTTGCCGATTGTTCCCTTGGTGGATTGTTGCCTCCTTTGTTTTTGTTTTTAATTGCTGGCGAGTTGACGTCTGTTGGATGGCGTCAAACTTCGTCAGTCAGGTTCTGGAGGGCAGAACAACCAGTCAGGTTCTGGAGGGCAGAAACGACCAGTCAGGTTCAGAGCGGCAGAGAGGCAGAGTCTTGGCAGCAGAGCAGCGGAGAGTAATGAGCGAGTTTGGTGGTTGTAGCAACCCGTCTTGATCGTCAGAATGGTCGAGGAGGACCTCCATACCGTATCTGAGGACGATGTTTGTTGTATCAACTCTGTCTTGATCGTCCAGCATTCGAGGAGGATATCCATATTGTCTCCAAGGACGAGGTGGTTGTCGTATCGGCTCTGTCTTGATCGTCCGGCATTGTACTGTTGTCCCTCATTGTTTGAGGCAGTGTTCCCGTTTACTCTGAGTATCATTATGGCCGCTTCAGTGTTAATTTAAAATTTATTTGCATTATGCTGCCTATTTCTATGATTATATTTACAGATTGTTATTGCCCTTATACAGCCTATTTTGTTCATTATTTGGCTGTTTGTTGATGAAGGGTGGATTTTATTGATCCTTCGACTGGTTTTACATATTATTATTGTTAGTTTATAATTTTTTGTGTCTTTGCCACCCAGAACCTTGACTCTCTGTAAATTATGTATTTAACTCTTTGTAAATAAATTAATTTTAAGGTAACTTTTTGGTTTTGTTATGCTCCTCCCTCCTTTGTTTGTCACCTGTCGTCAGTCATTTCAGCCCAATTGCTTATTATTTTTAAGAACCTGTCGATCTCGAGAGTCGAGATCGTAATATGGAGCTACTTCAGCCTCTAGTTTTTCTAGATTCCTTTTCAGGGATCTTGGGATCGTGCCTAGTGTTGCTATGATTATGGGTACAATTTCCACTGGCATATCCCATATCCTTCTTATTTCTATTTTCAGATCTTGATACTTATCCATTTTTTCCCTCTCTTTTTCTGGTGTCCCATGGTATTGCGACATCAATGAGTGATACTTTCTTCTTGATTTTGTCAATCAACGTCACGTCTGGTCTATTTGCACGTATCACCCTATCTGCTCTGTACCATAGTCCCAGAGGATCTTTGCCTGATCGTTTTCTATCACTCCTTCAGGTTGGTGCTCGTACCACTTATTACTGCAAGTTACCTGATGTTTCTTGCACAGGCTCCAGTGGAGGGCTTTTGCCACTGAATCATGCCTATTTTTGTACTGGTTCTGTGCAAGTGCTGGACATTCGCTTGCTATGTGGTTTGAGGTTTCATTTTTCGTATTGCACTTCCTATATATGGGAGAGATGTTATTTCCGTCTATCGTTCTTTGAACATATCTGGTAGCATTCTTTCAGTTTCCTTCTTCTTCTTCTTCTTCTTCTTCTTCTTCTTCTATTATTATTATTAGTTTTATTAAAAGGGATTGCTGCCTCAGCTGCATTAATTTCATACAGGTTCTTCTCTATTTTTCTAATTATTGCTTTCTCATTGTTGCTTAAACTGGTGAGCAACGTACCGAAGGTTGACTTATCACAATTAGGTCAAACGATTTGATTTTATTGGTAAAAATATTTCAGTTGGAGTAGTCAAATCTTCGGGTATACTCCGTAGAGTTTATTGCAGATAGAATTGATGTTAAATTCTATTTCTTTTCTATTCTTTCGATTATTTCCGGACGTTTCGTCTGAATAAACCTCAGACATCCTCTTGGGCGGAGGTGAGTGAAGGACTGAAGTTAGAAGTTGTTGTTGTTGGAGTATTAAGCTGGCTTTATGCCAGCACGGGCTTTAGCTAATGTAGCAGCCCGTAGGTCATTTGAATTATTTTTTTTTAGATGCATTGGTGATTTAAGGATATGAGGCGATCTTTTTATTTATGATTTCTATGGAATGTGCAGGTGGAATGGTATGGATTTCAAAGGTGAAAGGAAAAGTGAATAGGCAAGGTTACAAACCCCTTTAAACCCTAAGGTACCCATTAGTAGAAGATAAAGATCGATAGTAGCGAGTCCTGGCGAGTCAGAGATAGCCAGTAATGAAATCGAAAAATTTATAGTCGTAGAAAAACGGAAAAAAAAGCGCAACTCTATGGAGTTCAAGTACCATATTTCACTTTACGAAAAAAAAAAAGCAGAGCGTCGATCGTTTTAGCAATAGGAACGACGAAGGAAAAACGAAATATTATCAGTTTTAGAAACAGGATAACAACAATAAGCGACAGCTTAAGCGGTAGTTTAAGAGTGACAGTTGAAATATTCGGTCGTTAGACGTGAGGCGGCCGAAAACGGGAGGAAAGGAGGATTGTTTAGTAAAAGAAAAAGTAGTTAATGGTATAAACAGCACTTTTCATGTAGCGGCGATCTTTATGTTTGAGATCTCTATCTAAAAAAAATCTTCTAGCAGGGAGGTCATCTGGGAGACTGATCTCTAGGTCCAACAGAGCGTGGACGAGCTCAGAGAACAGCTGATGACCACTGCCACTGTCGTTATTAAAGATGGCTCTATTTAAAAAAGCCTCAAACTCCTCGTAGGTCAGCAGGAACTTTCTGATTTGATATTCTCCTACGAGGAAGTATTCGTTTCCGACGCTTGAAGTTCTGTATTCTTGTTTGCAGGTCTGAGTTTCGCTGTTTTGCTTGGCTACAAACTCCTCAGTTTGTGTTCCTGCTTCTTTTATACAAAACAGGAGCTACAGTCGGTGTCTCTGTCTGCATTTCTTCTTCAACTTCGCTGCTTCGTCTGGGTTCCTGCTTCGGCACGAGCAGGAATCGACGCTCTTCGGCGATGCAGAGGTTAGGGGGGTAACCTGAGGGTTGGGGGAGTAGGGGGAGGAGGTAGAGGGGCGGGAGTTTGGGCGATACGGAGAGGATGAGGGGGTGGGGATGTAGTGCCGGGATTGAGGAGGTTGGGAGGAAGGTTGGGTGGTTTGTGGTACAGGAGGTAGGTTCGTTCTAGGATCGGACCTGGGGTTGCTGGGAGGTTTCCTGGTCGGTGATGGTTGCCGAGGTCTTGCAGGTGAGGAGGGATGCCCTTCGCCTTCCAAATCCTCTGCAGTCTGACTGGGCATCCCTTAAACCAAGCATGATGTTGCTGGCTGCAGTTAGGGCATCGGGCAACTGTGTGGCCCTTTTCCTTGTACTTTTTCAAGCACACTTCTGTCTCGTGTTTCGCACTGCACACTCCACAGATGTTGTTTCTGATTTACATTCGTTCTTGTGGTGTCCATACCTCTGACACTTGAAGCATCTCAGAGGCTCTGGTACGAAGGCTTCGGTCTCGTAAGTGCCAAGAATCCCAAGGCTGACCCTGGCTGGAATTTGGCCCTTGAAGGTCGCTTCTATCTTTAGAGTTTTCCTGTCCATCTTTTGCAGTACATCTCTTGCTTCCATGATGTTGGGAACCTCGAGGACTCTTTCGATAGTTATGTATTTGGGGACTTTGCATATCATCCCCTTGCTTATTTTTGAAGCAGGATCAAGGAAGGTGGCAGGGGCAGTTGTCTTTCTTCAGTAGTTCAGCAGCTTTTTGGTCCTTGGGAGTAATTATAATTCTCCCCTTAAATTCGGTCTGGCTATGAGGTTGGTTCTTCTGGATATTTTTTCTCAAGGGCCCTGACTGCAGCATACGAAGTCTGGCCCTCGATTGTGACGCTTTAAACTTCGGAAGTGTTGGAAATTCCACATGACTCGCCGTATTTGGTGCTGATTCGTAAGGGATCAGGTTATTGTTGGTCGAAGATGGTGGCAAAATCTTCTTCTGTTTCTTCTTCTTCTTCTTCCTTACTGTAGAGAAGCCTTGCTCGTCCTCCAAGGCGGGTCCTCCCTGGGATTACCAGGCGAAAGGGGTCTCTTAGAGGCCATACTTGTCAAAATTATAGGTTTAAAATGACGAGAGTTACGTCACGCGCCTGTGCACGAAATTACGTAACGATGAAGTTAGAAGGTGAGTCCAGCTGCTTATATTGCGGTGGTGCAGCGGGGGGCGTCGTGCCGCTTCCTTTTCATTGGCTCGTGGGTGGGAGCTTCTTTTTCATTGGCTGCCTGGCTGCGGGCTCAAGCCAGCTCCCGATCGCATGCTCAGCAGCCGCACCGATCTTCTTAGCTGTATATCATCTTGCCGGGCTTCATTTTGATTGTGTAAAGGCCGCGTGACGTCACTGCTGGTATTATTCATCGTATTAATGTCTTCGGTGGTATTTTCTTCTTGAATTGGGGCGTTTTCGGGCGGCGATAGGGTGATGTTTGCCGTTACTGGAGTGTTTCTTTGCATGCAGGTCGGGAGCAAAAAGGCCTCCTGTGTCGTGTTCATGGAGGGCTTTTGCTCCTGGATGAGTAACGCCTCCAGGAGGCGCAGACGGCGAGGGTCGGGTGCTCTCCCTATTATCCTGGTGTTATGGATAATACAGTCGCGGGAGAATTGTGTCTCGGTGGGGCGGTGGGGACGCGGGGTTCTTGATAGCCCCTTCTTGGGCATGGCAGGAGGTTCTCTTCGCAAAAACGCATGGTAGTCGTTCCAATGTACTTCCCAGGACATCCTCGGGTGGGGCATATGTATTGGTATACTATGTTCGTCTGCTTGAGGGGGTCTCCTGATGGCGGTGAGGGGTTATTTTCCATGATAAGGTCTTTTGTTTTACGGTTTTTTGTAGTATATTATAAGGTCAACTTCCTTCCTTCTTCAATGGGGAGGATGTTCTCCTTAATGATCTTCTTCATCGCCTTCTCCTCCTCGCGGTATTGAGAGTGCATGAAGGCCTTATAATATATCTTGATGTTATCGGTGGGGCGTGGTCGTGGGTCTTCTTCCTCGTTCGAGTACCATCTTTCGAGGGCGGTACGCACTTCTCGATTGATGAGCTTATTGGAATATCCGTTATTCACGAGCGTCTGTGAAGCTCTATCAAGCTCGAGGTGTGTGTCCTGCCAGGTAGAACAATGGGAGAGGGCCCTTCTCACAAAGGCCCTGACGGTAGTGTTCTTAAATCTGTCAGGACACTCGCTATCCCCGTTGAGGAACATTCCTTAATTTGTTTTCTTCATGTAGACAGAAGGGCGGAGACCGTCTTCTGTCTTCGTTATAAGGACGTCGAGGAAGGGGAACCGATCGTTGGTGCTAAACTCGACTGTATTGTTTAGCACGCTGCATTGCTGGAATCGGCGACATAGGGCTTCTACCTCATCCTCGGTGTCGACTTGCACAAAGATATCGTCTATGTAACGGGCATATTTGCAGTGGTGCTGGCTCTGGGCGAAGACCCTCCCCTCTTTTACGGTGCCATATAGAAGCTGTCAAAAAGGACTCCCAGAAGGAGAGCCCATGGCACGCCATCTTTCTGACTGAACATCTGTCCTCGGTGGGTGGAGAAGGGGGCCCTCTTCGTACAGATGTCCAGCAAGGTGTGCAAAGAGGCTTCTGGGTTATTGAGTGGGGCCGTCGACGGGTCTCGGTAGACTCGATCCATGATGATGACAATGGTCTCGTCGATGGGGACGTTGGTAAATAGGGATTCTACGTCGAGGGATGCTATGATGTCAGTGCCGGGGAAGTCGCGAATTTCTTCAAGGAACTCCACCGATGAACTCAGGCTATAGCGGCTCGGGACGTAGGGAGTCAAAATTTGATTGAGGTGCTTGGCCAAGGCGTAAGTCGGGGCGGGCGTCTGGCTGATAATCGGGCGAGAGGGTTGCCTTCCTTATGGGTTTTCACGTTCCCATAGAGGTAACCAGGCTGGAGTCCCCTTGGATGGGCGGAAGGTGGACTGCGTTGGTTGCGGCATTAATGGTACTGATGACACGGTTGGCATCCCTTTTGATGTCTCCCATGGGGTTCCGTGTGAGACGTTCAAACTTTGAGGAGTCGGACAGGATAGCGTCGAGCTTCTCATGGTATTCCTTCGTTGTTATTAAGACGAAAGCAGCTGTCTTATCTATTCGTCGCACAGTAATGTCTTCTTTGGCCTTCAACTCCATAGCTGCTTCCTTCATCTCTCGGGTGAAGATGCCACTGGTGTGTTGCCCCCTCTCCGTGAGGGCTTCGGCGAGCAGGAGGGGCTGTAGGGCATCTGTTGTTCGGACAATATTCCGGGTCTCGAGCTGTTGGATGGAGTCGAGCAGGAGTTCGATCTCAAGTCTTTTCTCATGTTGCTCAGGCTTAGACATGAAGTGACAGTTAAGCCCTAGTCGAAGCAGAACGTCTTGGTCAGGAGAAGCTTGGAAGTCAGTGAGATTGATGTAGCCTTGAGCACGCTGTGGGACTCGCCGTTGAGAGAGATCAGCTTTCGCATGACGCCCTTCATGCGTTTTTTCATGTCTTCGTCTCGGAGGCAGATAAGGCAGGCATGAATGTCATCGTTGGCGGCTAATTCTACATCGGGAAGGTTGTCACTATTGGTGGGTTGGGTCTCATTCGGTTGGTCTACATCGGGGTCGTCATAATCGGGGCTGAGGGAACCGTTCTTGAGGGATCCAGGAGGGTCTGCTTCAGGTTCCTCATTAACATCTCCGCTTGGGCAGCTTGTTAATGTCCGTGTGTTCGTCCATTCACTCCGCAGTCGAGCATCGTCCTCGTGGAGTTTCCTTAGTTCGGAAGTCTTCTCCTGTAATTCTATCTGCAATAAACTCTACGGAATGTACCCGAAAATCTGACTATCCCAACTGAAATTTTTTTACCAATAAAATCTAATCGTTTGACCTAATTGAGATATGTTAACCTTCGGTGCATTGCTCACCAGTTTAAGCAACAATGAGAAAGCAATAATTAGAAAAATAGAGAAGAACCTGTATAAAATTAATGCAGCTGAGGCAGCAATCACTTTTAATAAAACATGTTTAAAAGAGGGTTTACTTCCAGCATATTATTATTATTATTATTATTATTATTATTATTATTATTATTATTATTATTATTATTATTATCATAGAGACTAAATCTTTAATGTTTTGCCCTTTTTCATTTACAATATATTCCCACAGCTCCTTTCATAATACAGCATAACAATAAAAATTCCCTTTGTCACAAATGAGCGAACGTACACCCCTTCTGTCAACGGTAGTGAACTCGTATCTCTACCATTGCAAAACAGAAAAAAAATTAATATTTGGTCTAGCACCGTAATTTATTCACGCCGGGATAAAGGGTGGCGTCTAGCATTATATTTCGTACTCCACTTAAGTGGACCGTAACAAATGAGGTATGCTTTTGGAGGCGACAACGTCATGATTTATAAGACCATCAAAACGGGTCGAAAATTTATTCCCCCTTGTGGGTGTATTTCTTTATGCTCGTCTTGTGTATTCTCCATTTTCCCATTTGAATTTGCTCGTATTTTGTGGTGTCATTTACAGTCTTTGATACGTTTGGTTTTGAAGTTTATAAATTTTACATTCAGTTTATGTAATAATGTCATTATGGGTTAGATTTTGAATATCTGCTCAATTTGTAACTGTGTGTATGTGCGTCTTTGGAGAGAGAGAGAGAGAGAGAGAGAGAGAGAGAGAGAGAGAGAGAGAGAATATCCGCATGCCATGCAAAAAGACAATATATTTTTCAAAAAGTTAGTCACAGATTTTATTTACTTATACAACCTATTTTTCAATTCGCAGATCCATTTCTATACTTATTTATTCATTTTAACATGAAAAACCTGTCACTCTTGACAGTTATCTTTATTTTGAGGCGAGACTAAACTAAATCGAACGTATTTCTAATTTATCTCAACGAAACCGAATCGTATCATCCATTTCTTTCTTTCAGCTACTATTGATTCTTATTCTATTTATTCATAATAGAATTGCTACCCCGTATGATAAAATTTTAAGGAACATTTACTTACTTGCCAACAATCTTTCCATGACTGATAATTTTAGTTATTTTAGTATTCACTCTTTCGTGCTCATCTGTCTACTACATAAATCCAGGTAACAGCAAATGGAAATATGAACGTTAACAGCGATAACAAAAGGTAACATCGTATACCTCACTCAACTGCCAGACAATCACCACCGAAATACGATATTCAGGTGCCGGTGGACTACGAGAACCTAGACACATAAATATTACATTTGTGGATAAGCGAAGCTCGTGCGCCCTCATAAATCAGATGGTGCCTTTTTAACGTCGGGATAATAACCAAGTTCTGAATACGAATTGACTTTCCAGGGAGTAAATCGTGATGTATAAGCTGTATTGCATTGCTCCACAGGGTGTCATTCACTCAGCTGATGTCTTCTACAGTATCATGGGTAGACATACAACCCCATACACACACACACACACACACACACACACCAAACACACGGGCTTGAGCGCGTAGGGATATTCTATCCTGTTTATTCGCAACGGGGTTGACGTATAAAAAGCTAATATCAAAGAGAACAGATAATATCACTGAATAGTATATGTTGTATCCAGTCGTTACTAACACTATAAGTTTTAATAATAAAAAAACTCTCTCTCTCTCTCTCTCTCTCTCTCGAGCTTTCGCAAAATCTCGTTGTTGAAATGCGTAGCAGCAAACTCATCAAAACTAAATGGCTTAGGTGAATATAAGCTTTCTAATCCCAATCAAATTTTTTCGAAAAATTTTCCGTATTTTTCTTAAGCTCATTATAAAGTGCATTTACTGACGTAACGCGGACAGAGATGTTTGCAGTTTCTTTGCTGTTCTTTTTATTCTCTTATAAAAATAACATTAGCATTTGCGTGTGTCAGAAAATTCGTAAAATCTTTGTTATTCAATTTTGTCGGATGCACTTATTTCCAATTCTGATATTTAAAAGTTCACATGTTTACCTTGCTTATATTTCCATCAAATTCTACAGCGTTAAAAGATATCCACAACAAAACAGAAGTCATTAAATATGATGAGTAAATGTAATTTATAATGTATTACCTAAATCATCCCGTCTTATTGAAACCTGATACGTGTAATATCAATATACGTATATACACAATGAAGTTGAGTGGCTATTCTTCCTGGATATTTATACTTGTGCTATAAAAACTGCTTCTGTTATCGTTATGTTCCTATATGAATTGCGTCAGTATTTTATCTTATGGGGCCTATATACATGTATATATATATATATATATATATATATATATATATATATATATATATATATATATATATATATATATTATATATATATATATATATATATATATATATATATATATATATATATATATATATATATATATATATATATTTATATATATATATATATATATGTGTGTGTGTGTGTGTGTTTGTATTTACTATAATACAACAGTATAATAGTGTTTTATGGCCTTTTATCTTCATATATATATATATATATATATATATATATATATATATATATATATATATATATATATATAATATATATAATATATATATATATAGTATATATATATATATATATATATATATATATATATATATATATATATATATATATATATATACATATATATATTATATATATATATATATATATTATATATATATATATAGTATATATATATATATATATATATATATATATATTATATATATATATATATATATATATATATATACTATATATATCATATATATATATCTATATATATATATATATATATATATATATATATACGATAATATATATATATAAGATATGTATATATATATATATATACCTATTATAATATATATATATATATATATATATATATATATATATATATATATATATATATGTAGTGTTGTTTAGGCCTAGGGTTTTTTATTAATAATATATTGCCTATGGAATGTGGAGAACAGTGAGAAGCAACGACCCGAGAAAGCTGATGAATGAGTATTCTATGGGTGACGTGAGATAAAAATGCTTAGTTAGACAAGTCAATGCACGACAGTTTATTAACTTTTCTCAAAGTGCCTTTGTGAAACTGGATGCAGCTAGAATTGTGAGGCGTTAACGAACTGTGTGTTCATAAGTGCGTGTGCGCCCAAGTCTATGGAGGATTTTGATTGAGGCGTCTTTGAGAGAAAGGCAAGATGCCGTGGCGCTCGCCGGGAGTTTTTTATTAAGTGTTCTTAAGTGTCCGGTTGCTTGGAGGGTTCTGGCAGAACTAGCAATGGAGGGGGACAAAGAGTTCCCAGAGGGGTGTAGACTTTTTGGTGACTAATGATGACTACCATTACTCTTAGACATTTTACGGTTCGGGGTTTTTGAGTTAGTCTGTAAGACTTGATTACTTGATTGATTAATTATTTATTCATTGTTAATAAATGTTAATGTTATGAAGCGACTCTCTCATTTTCATTATCTGTTAGAATGGAGAGGTGTCGGTGCTAGAGAGAGAGAGAGAGAGAGAGAGAGAGAGAGAGAGAGAGAGAGAGAGGCTGGGTGTAATACTGTGTGTTGGTTTGCCTGACGTTCGTGCTACACGCTTACCTAATGTAATGTGGGAATCTCCCCATTACAGAATTTGGTGGCTAGCCATTAAAAAAGATGTATAGAAGAGTTCTTTTTTATGCCTAGGAACGCCAATGTAGAGATGGGTGACCAGTTAAAAAATAAAGGGGTTATGGGGTATGGCTTAGCGATAGTTTTTGAACGACAAAACCTTTGTGGGATTGTGGAAAATTGTTAAATTGTTAGATCTCAGTTGCTAAGTGAAAAGGGGTAGAGAAATATCCATCCGTGGGATGTGGGATGAGGAAAGAAATTCTATTGGAGTCATCAGATTTGCCCGTACCAAGATTCTTCAGGGCGTGAGAGCAACTCAGTCTTGTTTGTGAGTGAGAGTTGCCAGGTGCCATCTCGCCGATCGCGTTTGCATTGTGCCGACGAGATTTACGTATTCTATGCGAATTCCGAGTTCTCTTGTTCCCATTATGGAGTGGTGAGTGCTAAAAACTATTGTTTTGAAGGGGAGGGTTGTTTTAAATATTTCAGTGTACTGGGATTGGTTCAAGAGGTCAAAAAATTTTCTTCCTTTCTTTCCCCATAGTAGCAAAGTGACATGTTTTCTTTATTCACGCCTGTTTATAATAGATGTATTTGTATTTGTTTAAAACATAGGGGTGTATTAAGATGTTTTTTTTCTATGCATGTGAACTGTGCTTAGATAAGCATATTTGGCTTAGAGACAGAGCGGCCACAATTTTACGGGCTCAGCACATTGCAAGGGTACTGGCATCCCTCGGGTGATAGTTGCATGGAGGGTACCACAGGCCTCCCCAAGAGGGGATTGCAAGATGGGCACTAGTGTATACCTCAGAGGGGGTCCTCAGACACTGTTCAAGGGGAGATGGGGACTGCTGGTATGCCTCGGGGGAGTGTTCTGCCGCTTGACTGAGGGGTTGTTCTAACGGGGGGGAGACACTTTTTTTTTCTGAGTGTGGGTGAACTCCCCCTTTCTTTTTTTTTCTTTGTCGGGGTGTTGGGGGATGGGTTTGCCCTTGACAATGAAATGCCAGGACATCAGCTGATTGATTAGTTGATGAAGTGAAATGCCCGTAGAGTCTTTTTTTTAGAAAAGAGATATTTTCTCTCTTGGAGGAAGAGAAAAGGAAATAAAAAGAGAATTGAAATACAATGTATGGGTGTAGGTTTTCCTTGTGCCTTGGAAGACACAAATATATTGGGGAGACACAGATTATTATTACTATTTTATTTTATTGTGTTGGAGAGATTACTTTGAAATGCCGATGATTGGTGTCGTATCGGTGTTGTGTGACAATGGTGTTGCATCTGGAGAAATTGTGTGTCATAAGGTTCAGCATTACTGTGTATGCTATTTGAATTTTACCTTTACTTGAGATCTTTGCAAGAGAATTGTTGCTATGGAGAGTTATTATTATTATTAATAATTATTATACTTGAGATGTGTCATGGGAGGGTTGCTTAAGTATAATTATCATTACGGGAGACATACTTTACGAGAGATTTTGAGATATTTCAGGGATGATTATTTTATGATTATTACAGATAATTATTCATGGGAGATTATTACAATGAGTTAGTGGGAGAAGTCTTGTCTTAATTATTTGTTGAGTTTTTGTAACTTTGGAGAATATTTCAGGCATTCATGGGGGATGAGTTTTGCTGAATCTTGATGAATCTGACTGAATCTTGGTGAAATGTGTTGAATCTTGCTGAACTTTTGCTGAGCTTTGTGCTGAATTCCTTGGAGAATGGATAAGCATTAACATTGGTGATGTTTTTTTTTTTATACTGATACCAGTGATTTTGATGATAGCAAATTTTGGTGATTTTGTGGTAATGATACTTCTGATACTGATTTTTGTTATACTAATACGTGGGTGTTTTAATGGCTATCAAGGGAGGTGAAATCTTTTTTTGAATTTTGGGAGTAACTAACAACACGTTATTTTAGTTTTTTTTTTTTCTTTTTTTATGAGTTCAGCAGATAATTGCTTGACATCTAGTGAGTTACGTGAGATAGTGAACAAGGCCGTTGATTTTTCTTTTCTCCTTTTTTGGAAATTAGCCATCACTGACACAAGTTTTTTCATCATGGGTGAATTTGAGTTTATTTTTTCTCTCCAGTTGGTGTGAATATTTTTTATTATCTCAGTTCGTGACTTAGAGTCATTGTTCGGGAACGTGTTTATGTTTCAGCTATTTGATGCTGCAGAGAAATACACGGGAGAATTTCTTGCACTGTTTTGAATGCATACGTAATGGCACTACATTTTTTCTCTGGATATTTACGTTCCAGAAATTGTGAGTTTTCTTGCACAATACATTTGTTGTATTTGTGACAACTTTGTGAGAGATAGGAAACTTGGTTAAGTTTTCTAGTGGCTTATGTCGTAGTACATATGGAGAAGTCTTGGCTAAGACTCTGTGTATTTGGAATTCTGTTATAAGGAGTTGTGGCACATTGGTGATTTTTTCTAGAATTTTCTAGACAGTTTTATTTGCCGAGTTTTTGCTTTTTTTAGCAGTTATGCTAAATGGAGAGTTTTTATAGTTTTTGACTATAACATTGAGTTATTCTCTGGAGAATTGAGATATACTATTTGGAGTTATAATTGGATGTATATATAATTTGAGATATAATATATTGGAGATATATTTTTGGCCATTTTTGATATTTGCCAATGTGATATGAGCTATGTTTAGTTCAATTATTTTGCAGCCATCTTTGTGCAAATGGAGACACATATTTGGAGATTATGGGCAATATTTGTGATGTGTGAGTTAGATGCCTTGAGTGCACATTTTTTTGGAGATATATTTTGGCGGCCTTGTTTTATTCCACATGGAGTATTGGGGAAATAGAAGTAAATATTTTGTATTTGCCGAAATAGAGGTGATTATTCTGTATTCCTGGAGTGGTGTCTTTTTTTATTAACATGTGGCTATTGGAGAAATAAGAGAGCAATATAAGGGGAGTGGTTATTAACCAAAGGGAGGAAATATTTTTATAACCGGAGTGATGTTATTATTAATATGGGGTCTCATATTTATATATGGAGTTGGAGTTAACCTTTGGCGGGTGACCCTTTATTTGTGGTTATGGAGTTTTTTCGAGACAAGAAGATTTCTGTGGTTCTTTCTCTTTGGTTTTGTGACTATTTAGAGGCGAGTGTCCATTACTGCATTATGAGTCCTATGGAGATGTGTGCATTTTTTATGTTCACAAGTGTGTTATTTTGGAAGCATATAATGGGGCAAAGTCATGTTGAGAGAATAAGTCTTTGAGACAGTCTTTGAACACATGAGTCATATCCTGGAGTTAATTCTGTGAAATGTGTCAGTTAGACCTTTTTCTGTAGAATCACGAGTTTTCCAAACTTGTGTGTCTGACTAGACAATTTTTATGCTGCTGTTTGAGCATACGTCCGCAGGTGAATTTTTCTGCTGACAAGCGATGTGATGAGCCGTGTGCTGACTTTTCCTCCGATGACGACTGATCAGAATTTTTGGCAATATCTGGAAATGTTGACAATAGCATTTCACGAAAGCGCATGTGTAAAAGTTTGCTTTCTGGCAAATTCCATAACTTTACATGGAGCATTTCTTGGGAAAAACGTGGGGGTTTATGCATGTTATGCATATTATACATGTATTATGCGTTTTGTGATTGGGGAAACCTACTTGTGATTATCTTTTTTTTTATTTTTCTTCCTTTTCCTTGAGAGATATAATTTGGGGATTGAGTTTTAAATAGCATTCCTTTTTACCGGGAGATGTAATTTTTCGGGAGTTGTTATTTACGTAAATGGGAGTTTGACATTAAGTCTTATTGTACTTAATTGTATGAGCAGTAAGGGGTTTTTGCTGTTAAACATTGGAGATTTTTACTGATTTTGTGGGTTGTTTAGATATCAGAGCTTGAGAGAACATTTTGGGTCTGGGTGTATTACGAGATTCTTTTTTTTTTCCTTAGGCTCATTACGATTTTTTCTTTTTTTTTCTTATGAGAACATTCGAGTTTGAAATGTGAGTGCAGAAGTCCGTGGAGTTACTGTGATTTCTGAGTTGTGTGTGTGCTGATGTGTGAGTTTGGAGAATTGAGTTGGTGAACTAGAACTTGATGTTTTTTTTTCCTTTGAGAGTTGTGATAATGACTTATGAATTTAGTAGTCATATTAAAGGGAGTTAATTGGGAGACGTTCAGTTAGTATTTCTGACTTTTTGAGATTGTTGTTTGATAGAAGTAGTATGTCTGGGTTAATTTTCTTAGATTGACCAGCGACTCGACTGACATACTAACACACCAAAAAAGTCATTACCCAACGCCAGCAAGACGTCCACCAGCCGTGCAGAGAGGTTGCTGCCGTTTTTTGTGGTACGAGAGTTTCCATGATGGTGATCGCGAGAATTCTACAGCGTTTCTTTTGAGGATCTACAGAAGCCGTGAGAAGTCTTCTACAATGAGGGAGGCATTCCGTCTTCCTACAGTCTACTGTCTGTGCAGCTAGTTGCAGACAAGCAAAGAGGGATATTCAAGAATCCGAAGAGAGAAAATTCTAGTGTTATTGGGAGATAAAAGCATAATATACCTTATTTCATAATGCCAGAGACGTGCAGTTATTACTTATATTTTATTTAAGCCAGCCAATGTGTTTTGTATTATATAAGCCATTTTGCTAGGCGGGGGCTAGCGTGGTAGTGGCCGAGCCATGTAGGCCTAGGGTTTTTGATTAATAATATATTGCCTATGGAATGTGGAGAACAGTGAGAGGCAACGACCCGAGAAAGCTGATGATTGAGTATTCTATGGGTGACGTGAGATAAAAATGCTTAGTTAGGCAAGTCAATGCACGACAGTTTATTAACTCTTCTCAAAGTGCCTTTGTGAAACTGGATGCAGCTAGAACTGTGAGGCGTTAACGAACTGTGTGTTCATAAGTGCGTGTGCGCCTCTTTCTGTTAATAATGTTGAATACCCAAGTCTATGGGGGAGTTTTTTATTAAGTGTACTTAAGTGTCTGGTTGCTTGGAGGGTTCTGGCAGAACTAGCAATGGAGGGGAACAAAGAGTTCCCAGAGGTGTGTAGACTTTTTGGTGACTAATGATGACTACCATTACTCTTAGACATTTTACTGTTCTGGGTTTTTGAGTTAGTCTGTAAGACTTGATTACTTGATTGATTAATTATTTATTCATTGTTAATAAATGTTAATGTTATGATGTGACTCTCTCATTTTCATTACCTGTTAGAATGGAGAGAGAGAGGTGTTTGTGCTAGAGAGAGAGAGAGAGAGAGAGAGAGAGAGAGAGAGAGAGAGAGAGAGGCTGGGTGTAATACTGTGTGTTGGTTTGCCCGACGTTCGTGCTACACGCTTACCTAATGTAATGCGGGAATCTCCTCATTACATATTATTTATATATATTATATATATATATATATATATATATATATATATATATTATATATATATGAATAATTATCACATCACTACACAGGGAACAGAGAGAGTAATGACGTAGTCTCCTCGTATAAGGCTTAGTTCCTAACTAAACTTCTCTGAGACCTCAAGTGAAGTCTCCGCCTAACTCATACAGTTAAGCTGCTCCTTAACTTCTACTAAGACACATCCTACTACTTCTTGAGTGGCTTTCCTTACTTCCGGTGCCACTCCTGTGTGAATTTAATTGGGTGTCCTAATCTACGGTAACCACCTATTGAAGGTGTCAAAGTTCAGATTTTCCACTGGAGTTTGCAACTTACTCTTTTGGCAAGCTGCTGCCTATGTTTTGTCTCGTTTTCCCAAACTGCTATTGCTGCAGTCTGTTACTGCCACACATCTACTCCCTTTTCTACCTCTCCTGGTAGATTCTTTCATTATTCTACCCTCACTCTATATATTTATGCCAGTAGATTTTCCTATCTAATTGTCCCTACATACTTATAGACAGACTCCTGTTGTTAACTTCATTATTGTTAAATGGTATAACCAATACAATGTGATCAGAAACCCTTTTCACAGTTATTAAACTATAGTAAGTAAGGACATCGCGCACAAGCGGTTAGAAAAGATTGTCTAACATACATTTTTCTATAATGTGGTTTAACTCACTAGGACTGATGAGGTATGGTGATAAAATGTTCTTGGTAGACATCATAATAACATTCAGAAGTTTCTTATAGTTTAACAAAATTGACTCTGTTTCAAACATTAGTTGGTTCACAATTTTCGACCTGTTTAGATCATTTATCTATGTTGTAATGTTCTGAGCTACATTGTTAACAAAGTCCTTCAGTTTAATAATCAACTCTTGGTTCTTGTTAGCTGCATCGGTGACTTTGGTCATGATGGTACCTCGTTCTGCGGCCCACATTTCTAATTTTTCTATTCTAGCTCTATCCTTATCTACATCCCTATCAGTAGCTACACCAAACAAAGTATTTAATACTGTACCTTTAAATGGAAGAAGTGAACGCTTCTTAATTCTCTTAGGTAAAACCTGGCTGATATCCTCTCTAAGTTTCAACAGAATTGTATGATTCTGGTTACTAGCTATGACATTTTCGAGGTTACTCAGTAATTCTGCCAATTGTTGTTGTTGATCTACTGTGATGATGTTTATTTTTATTACAGCGATGTCTTGTATCATTTTTACTTGTCCATGATCTCTTAAGATTGCTCCCTTCTTGATTTGCAAGAGGGAGATGCAAATATCACTCACCATGAGCCATAGTGAAATCCATTTCTTGCAAAATAAACTTTATACAACAATGTTATTGACCTGTTGCACTTGGTACTATCTTTTCCTTAAATTGTATCTCGGAGTCACTAATGCTGATGAAGTATGGGAATCACTTATGTGACTGTTTTCCTTACTAGTTGACTCCTTTAAATCTTTAAAATCTTTTAAATGTTCTTCTGACCGAATGTCGGAATGTACTATTTTAATATGGTTCCAATGTGCAACAGTTTCATTTAAAGTTGATTCATGCACTAGCTTAAATTTGTTTAACTTTAATCTTTCTATTACTCAATATGGACCTTGGAATTTAGGACTCACTTTAACATTAGGTCCTTCAACTTTATGATTAAGCACATATACTTGTTGCCCTATTTTTAAATCTGGGACTGTTGATTTCTGGTTGTAATACTTACTAGACTTTTGATATAACTCCTTCAATCGAGCCCTTGTACCTTTTACTGTCTCGAAAGTCCGTCTTATTTTCCACGTAACGTAGTCTTCGTAATTATAAGTATGTCTGGGTGGAGTTGCATCGTCTAACAAGGTATTTGGCATTCCTTTCTGATAGCCATATAACAGAAAGTGTGGGGTTTCACCAATAAATTCATTTACAGTGTTATTAATGGTGAACTGTACGTCTTCAAGAATTAAGTCCCAATCTTCAGTCTGTGGAGTCACCAAAGTTTTCAGTACATCCTTTATCTTACGATTTGTTCTCTCAACTGCTCCATTAGAGCTTGGTTTATAAGCTATAACCTGACACTTGTTAATTTCATAAAACTCAAATAATTTCTTTAAATATCACTAGTAAATTCTCCTGCATTATCAGATAATAATGTTTGAGGGCATGAATGTCTAGCCATTATTCTAGATTTCAGAGCTTCTGCTACAGTAGTTGCTTCTCTATTTCTGACTGGAATGATCTCAACATATCTAGTCAAGTAATCTATGAAAACTAATATCCGACGGTTGCCTCTAGTTGTGTTTGGAAATGGACTACAGAATCCATTGAAACTACTTGGAATGGAGTTAATTCTGATGGATATTTCTCAAGAGGGGCCTTTATATTTACGTTACCTTTGTGTACGTTACAGATATGACAATTCTCAACAAATCTTTTAGCATCTTCATTGCAATTAGGCCAAAAATAGTTTCTAGTGACTGTTCTACATATTTTCTTTTTTCCAGGATGTCCTGACAACTTGTAAGAGTGAGCTAGTTCTAAAACTTCTTGGGTTAGTATGTTAGGTACATACAAACGTGAACAAGCATTTGGTTCTTCTAATGTTTTATATAGAATTCCATTTATTAACTGAAATTCAGACTGATCATCCACATTTTGCATTAATTTGCCTACTATATTTCTAATGTCAGCATCCTTTTGCTGTTCGATCTGAACTCTTTCCAAATCTAGATCTATGATCTGACAACTAAAGCAGAAAGTATTAGTTGTGATTTGTTTCTCAGTTTCTTCTTGCGATCTCGACAAGGCATCTGCTATAGTGTTATATCTACCTGGGATATATCTAAACTCTGGGGCAAATTCTAATACACTTATGAACCATCTGCTAAATTTCATATTATTTGTGAAAGCTCTTTTCTTGAATAAATCACAAATGGGTTTCTGATCTGTAAGCACATTGACTTTATGACCTAGCAATATATGCCTAAACTTCTTTAATCCCCAATATAGAGCTAAGCACTCTCGCTCGGTAGTGTTATAATTTCTTTCTGCAGCATTCAAAACTCTACTTGCATAATATACTGCCCCTCATTCTTGTTTTTCCTTGTTGCATTAAAACTGCACCTACACCTGTACTAGAAGCATCACAGGCTAAGTCAAATTCCTTTGAGAAATCTGGGTACACTAAAATTTGATTTCTTGTCATCATTTTCTTGAGTGTTTGGAAAGCTCTTTCATGTTCTGCCTTCCATTCGTTAAATACATCCTTCTTAGTCTTTCTAACACTATTCCTAAAGTCTTAAAGTGACTATCCAAGTCCTTACTAGAAATGACTACATCATTTACTATGAGATTCAGGGCCTCTGTAACACGGTATTTTGGACTTTGCTCCTTATCAAAGCATCGGTTGTAGCTGAAAATTGACACATGTATATTTTACAACCACACACAAATTTTGTCAGCATTATCAATAACCTAAACCTGATAGTTTTAATTTTTAGAAAGTAAAAATTCATTATGTAAGCAAAGTAAATACCTTTTGACGAAATGTTGCCCCGCCCATCCACTAGACAGAAACTCATTCTCCTTGTTCCATCGTCTCTGAAACCCGAAGAGTTTATGAATGGCGGAACGATACATAGATGTGGGTGGGGCATCTCTGCTAGCGTAGTAATACTACTGTAGCAGTAGTGCCGCAACAGTATATGCGTAATATACATGAATTAAATGGTTAGGCCAACTCCTGGGATCGTTGAGGATCATTTAGCACCTCTTACAACTACTCGAGAAATGAGTTTTTATAGCCAGAAGTAAAATCCAACAATGCCCATGATAGCCTTCAGTGTTATCCTGAATTATAACGAGGCCAAAGTGGGTGGAGCCTCATGAAGTTATCATTCTGATGATAATTACTGGTGAAGGTTTAAAGCCAAAATACGGTACCGGCTATTTTTTTCAGTAAATAGGTCGATAGCGAATAAATGAAAATTGTTTGACTTTGGATATAGCAGTTATCAAATCAAGCTTGTCTACTATATTTTTTTGAAAATTACCAACTATCCCTACATCTTGTCAATCTGATTGTGACCTTAAAGTAATTACTTGTTAATTTCTTAGGAAACTTATTTTGGAGTTAGACTAATATCGAATGTTTTGTATTTATTAACATATTTTGTTGGTTTGTTCATTATGACAATTATGCAGTGGAGAGGTTTCAGAGTTCATACAGGTGTGCTGCTTTGCTTGTATTTAAATTTGTTTGTCATTGTTGTCAGAGGTATAGCCTTCGTTATGTATAGCCAATCATCCATCGAGAAAGAGGGAAGAAATGCTGTCATAAGTTACGTAATTAGTGCGTTCGAAGCCTTTTCTCTGAGTAAGTTGGCCCGTCTTCAAAAAAAAGTCACTTTTACATTGTAAGTACCAAATTTATTCAGAATGAAATGCATAGATAAAAAGTTATTGCGAAAAAACCGTGTTACAAAGGCCCTGGTGATTTAGAAGGTACTACTACTCCATCCTCCTTCATTTCGTCAATTAACTGATCTACAATCGGTCGTTGACTTATTGGCAACTTATAATTAGGGATATAAAATGGTTTAGTTCCATCTTGTATTAAAATCTTATGCTGCAAAGTATCTGTTCTGCCTAACTTATCTCCTTCTAAAGCAATGACATCTCTATACCTCTCCAATATTTGTAATAGTTTAACTCTATTCTGAGGAAAGTCTGTATTGTTTACTTCTTTATTTAAAATTGAACTTTGTTCTGTGCAAGAGAAGAATGCTTTTTCACCTAGTGATAGTAAAGGACTATTCACTACAATTCCTGTACAAAATTCTATACCAGGCCTTAGTATTAGTCTTTTGTCTGAATAATTCTGGACGTACGTCTCACAGTTATTGCCCTTCACGTGAACTAGGGAATTGTCCATCCTAACAAAGTCAGGTAAGTTTTCATTAGTTAGCATTACATCTTTTTCATGCAAGTCTTTGTCTGTTTTAGCTCTAAGACAAATTTTGGTTAGACACTGCGGGTACAAAACTACTTCTCTATTAAGCACAAATCTGACAGTATGGTCATCTGCAGTACTAATTAAACATATTTCTTCATCGTCGTGTATCTCTGAGAAATAACAGACATCTGTTTCATCTGAACTTTCATCCAGTAGTATTGTTGAGTTTAATTCACCTTTATTTATTGTTCCTAATAACAGGACTTCATTGATATATTTTTCTTCTTTACTTTCATCCATTATGAGATATGTACAATCAATTTCTGATTCCTCCTCATCTATTGTTGAATGCGCATAATCGATCTGTGATTCATCTTCATAAATTTGTTCACATGCATTAATATGTTCCACGGCAATGATTTGTTCAGTGGCATTAAATTGTTCAGCTTCGATAATTTGTTAAGAGTCAATACTCTGCTCATAGGTAGTATTTTGTTCAGAGCTCTGAGTATCAAGGCTTGTATTGTTAATGTTATTTATTTGTGCACAATCAATCATAGAATCCTTCCTGGCTAAGGACATTTCTTGTAGACTATTATTTCTACCACTTATTTCACTATTATCCACTAAATCTGTGCTACCCGGGCTAGCATTATTATCCATCTTAGTCTCTTGGATGTTCGCTTCTCTAGAAGATGCCGTCTCAGATAAATTGATCAGATTTATGCAAAACTTTCTTTCTTCTAGCTGAAAACAAACATTTTCTCTATTTCTGCGTTGCAAATTTATTTTATTTTCTCCAAAATCTAACATTATTCTACATCTCTGCATAGCCTTATATGAAAACAGCGCTTGAGTAGGATAAAATCTTTCTTCTAATACTACAAATACTTCCTTAAAAGTTTTGGCTAAAATCTCTATGTCCAGTGTGACATTACCCGAAGCCTTAACTTTCCTTTCGTAGTCTGGGAAGAACGAATAGGAGATATTATTTGTATTTATACATATAAAAAAGAGAATAATAGTAGTGCAGAAGATAAGAGGCAATTCGAAAAGCTATTAGATATGCTACTAGAATACAACATTCAACAAATAAATCACCTGCCAACAAGAAAGGAAAATACTTTAGACCTAGTCTTTGTGAACGACGTGAATTATGTTAAAGAAATAATAGTTTATAATGCGAGTATTTCAAACAATAATGTCAGAGAATTAACAGTCCATTCCAAAGCAAGTGAAAACAGTGATAAGCAAGAAAGGAAAAAGTGGGAAGGATATGGGAAATACAACTTCTACAGTGAAAATATAAAATGGTCATAAATAAATAAAAAATTAAACAAAGATTGGAATAACATTTTCGTAAGTGATGATATAAAGGTAAATATGGAGATATTATATAAAATTTTAGAGAAAATAGTGGATAAAATATATACCGAAGAAGAAAAGTAAACATCAGTCATGCATACCAAGAGACAAAAGGATCTTGTTCCAGAAAATCAGAAAGTGTAAAAAAGGTTTTGCAAAAGAAAAAAATGCATGGAAAGTAATTGAATTAAAAAGTAAGATAGAAAATGCAGAACAAAAGATATACAATCAAAAGAAAATGAAAAACAGGACTTGGAAGAAAAAAAACCCTAGTAAATATCAAGCAAAACCCCAAACTATTATACTCGTATGCAAAAAAGATGAGTAAAAGAAAAATAGAAATAGGCCCTCTAAGAATTGAAGGGAGATTAACGAATGAAAAAAAGGAAATATGCAACATATTGGCAGAACGATGTAAGAGAGATTTCACTCCTAGAATTGATAATGAAGATAATGATATAGAAGTAAGGGATGAAAAAAGTGAATATTTAGCAGACATAGATATTAATGAAGCTGATATTGTGCAGGCTATTAATGAAATTAAAAATGGAGCTGCAGCAGGGCCTGATGGTGTCCCTGCTATTTTGTTAAAGAAAGAAGTTCATTCTATTGCAAAGTCACTTGCAATATTATTAAGACAAAGTGTAGATACAAGCAAGATTTATAATGAGCACAAATTAGCATATATTACCCTTACTTTCAAAAGTGGATCAAGATTAGAGGCAAGTAATTATAGGCCTGTGAGTTTAACATCACATCTTGTAAATGTGTATGAAAGGGCAATGAAGAAAAATATTATGAAACATTTAATAAAAAATAATTTGTTTAATATAGGACATTATGGTTTCGTACCCAGAAAAAGTATACAAACCCAACTGTCAGTCCACCGTGAGAACATATACAAAAATATGAAAAGCGGAAATGAAACAGATGTGGTTTATCTAGACTTTGCAAAAGCTTTTGACAAGGTAGATCATAATATATTAGCGAAGAAAATTAGAAAACATAATATAGTGGATAAAGTAGGAAGATGGTTAAAAGAATTTTTACACAATAGAAAACAGATAGTTATTGCAAACGATGTGAAATCGGATGAAGCTAAGTTAATATTCGGTGTGCCACAAAGTACGGTGCTAGCTGCATTACTGTTTGTTATTATGATTGCAGACATAGCCAGTAATGTTAAGGACTCGGTAGTGAGTATTTTCGCCGATGACACAGGAATAAGTAGAGAAATTTCTTGTGGTGAATATAGGAATGCGCTGCAAAGAGACCTTAACAAAGTATATGATTGGGCAGAGGTAAATAGAATGGTATTTACCTCTGATAAATTTGAATCAATAAATTATATAGACAGAAGGAAAGCTATATGCAAATAGGGGACCTAATAATGAGACAATCACAAAAAAGGAAGCAGTTAAAGACCTTGGTGTGATGATGAATAGGAACATGTTATGCAATGATCAAATAGCAATTCTATTGGCAAAATGTAAAGCAAAAATGGGAATGTTGTTACGGCGCTTCAAAACAAGGAAAGCTGAACACATGATTATGCTTTATAAAACATATGTTCGTAGTCCACTTGAATATTGCTATATGATATGGTACCCACACTATCAAAAGGATATTACACAAATAGAGAGTGTACAAAGGTCTTTTACAGCTAGAATAAAAGAATTTAAGGATCTTGACTACTGGAAAAGACTACAATCATTAAAATTATATAGTCTAGAAAGGAGAAGAGAACGCTACAAGATAATTCAGGCAAACACAGATAGAAGGAATAGCCTAAAACATCATGAAACTAAAAATATCAGAAAGAGCAAGCAGAGGTAGATTAATAGTGCCCAAAACTATACAAGGAAAATAAGGAAAGCACACAGGACATTAATCCACTACGCACCAGCATCGATAATGCAGCGTCTATTCAATGTGTTACCAGCTCATCTGAGGAATATATCAGGAGTGAGCGTAGATGTGTTTAAGAATAAGCTCGACAAATATCTAAGCTGCACCCCAGACCATCCAAGATTGGAAGATGCAAAATATACC
>NC_061109.1:64088290-64089528 GCF_015104395.2 Macrobrachium nipponense
TTTGATGTTGTATCTGTTTCACTGTAATGACTAAGAAAGATTTTCGCTTTAGGTTATTTATCTTAAGATCACAGGGGCTGTGATCTTGGGAATTGGGAGGGGGTTTGTAAAGGTGAGAAAAGCGTGACTGGCGAGAGGGGAGGTTGTGAGTGTAGGATGTCCTAGTCTGTTTTTTCGAGGTTTCTCTTAGAGTTGCAAGTCTAATTGTGTTAGTTTTTGATGATACATTTAAATTTTTATTCTTATTTTGACTTACATCTAATTATACAGTTGAAGAATGTTCCAGAAGTTAGCCACAACATCACTCCTGATGACACCTTAATGTTGTTTACTGCTGGTTGGAGAAAAATGTCAATGAATTTCTTTGTTTAATCATTACTTAATTTACTGTTTGGCTTTTGAATCTACAATTGCTGCTATGAATTATGTGGCATTTTCTAATTTATTTGATGATTATGATAAATCCTATATTAAATTTACAGGTAAATCACTTTATCTAAGACTAATACAATACGACGTTCTGATATAGCCAACATTGCTTAGCTATTTTTGCCCATATCAATAATCATAATCATCAAGTAAATAGGAATATATCAAGTATAATTCAAAGCAGCAATTGTCAGTTCAAAAGCCAGATGGTAGAATCAACGATGATTAGAAAAAAAATACCAAGCAATCTTCCCCCAATCAGCGGTAAACAAGATTAAGAAGCTGTCAACAGGAGTGAGGTAGCAGCCGACTTCTGGAACATCCTTCAATTGCATAAATAGCACTGTTCTATACCTCTTCATCCATTACTTGTCCATTGAGGAAGACAGCTGCCTGTAAAATCTTCCCTTTTTGGAGTTTTCATGGGCTATTATTATTATTATTATTATCAATGGAGAAACAAATCCCCAGTTATGTAAATATACATACTGATCTTCCATGACCCAGTAACTTTCACTTTTAAATTTACAATTTATCGTAAAGAAACCATTGCAGAAACATACATTCATTTTTTCTCCTGGCACAATCGAAAGGTCAAAACTAACATCTTAGTCAATTTTGTTTTGAGAGCCATGAAAACATGTGACCCCGACTCATTGACAGAGAACTTAACACATTGAAGATGTTTAAAAAAAAAACTTTGTTACCCTTCTTATTTTATTAATAATGCCTTTAAAACAGCTAGAGGAATATTCTACATAGATTCCTCTAATATAATGACAAAAGAAGTTTACGAATTGTCTTGCACT